>NW_028278330.1:300000-376231 GCF_059751315.1 Micrasema longulum
TTTATTTTGATTTTGAATATTAATTATAAAAATGGGAAAACTAACAAAAAGGATAAAAAAAATGGAAGCAGACAACATTTATGATAAAAATTACAGATTTAAAAAAAAAATGTTTACTGCGGGGAAGCTATCCCTAATTAGACAATTAAGATGATCTACCACCAAAAAACCAAAAAAATATGAATGTTTACTTTTACTACTCATCAAACTTATTATATTTGTAAGTTATTTATTATCATATTACATACATAAAATTATACATTTATACAAAGTCGCCTTGACTATCTAACTAGGGTTATAAAGCATTAAAAAAATATATAAAAAACACTAATCAATCTATAGAAAAATAAATAAAGGTATAAGACATAGATAAAAACATAGTAAAATACGTAGTATTAAAAAAACGTAGTAAAAAATAGTTTAAACTTAGTAAAAAATTTAGTAAAAAAACATAGGTAGTAAAAAACGTATTTTAAAACCCAGTAAAATTCATAATAAAAAGTAAATACATAGTAAAATACATAGTTAAAAATGTATTTTGAAACATAGTAAATACGTAATCAAAAAAGTACACAGGAAGAAACATAGTTAAAGACATAGAAAAAAAAACAAAATGTATATATGTGTAGCAATTTTTTTTTTTAAACTATGGTAAAATTTATCGTTAAATGAAAAAAAAATAAAAAAACATAGTAAAAGGTGTGATAAATAAAAAAATGCAACAAATAACTTAATGTTTGTTGCTTGTGAAAAATGTAACTAAATGTGAAAATAATAATCGTACTTAGAGACTAATAAAGAAAAAGTGCATACCTAGTAGGGCCTGCCATACATCGGTATTTACTTAATTTTAATAAAACAAAGTGACAATTTAAACAATATAAAATATTATAAGTCATAAACCATGAAAGACTTCCATATTGCCTTCTCTAAAATTCTCTTCATCTCTGTTGTAATATGTAATTCTCAATAAAGCCCAAGCGGGTTAAATCCAGCCCTTGTCTACAAAAAATTTATTTGCTCAAAATGTTTCTAGATATTATATATTTTTTATACTGTTTTTTTTGTATTTTAAAAGCTTTTATCAGCTCCGTATTATTTTGAGACGCCATCTCTTTTGAAATATCTGACAATAATGTGTTACACACAAGCCGTTTGTTCAAGAATGATTTATTCGCACAAGGGAGTAATATTAATGAGACTATATTATTAATTTTCCGTTTTATCAATACCACCCTTACCATTTTAGCGTCGTAGATGATCCGGGATTACGGAATGATTGATTACCATGCCTTGGAAGCTGTATTCCAGGCCATGTTTCCGTTTGTTACCGGAACTACTTATATTTCATATATTCAATATTATTTTTCTTAATACACATGTTGATACTATACTCGGTACATATTACTTAAGCACTCAATAAAATTATATGCACTGTTTAAAAGCTAAGCAACACAGACCATTAGTTCTTCCTGAATTCAGGACAAATTTTCCCTTGACTATGCCTGTGAGGGGGATGATTAGTCTGTTGAACAGCCTACCGAGAGAGGTGGATCTTTTCCATGCTAGGATTACCAGTTTTAAGCTTTTTCTCTCTAATTGTGTATCTCTGCTCCACAAGTGTATAGCTTATGATAGGCTTTGTTATTTTCATTGTGTGTTTTGTAATATAAATAATATAGATGTACATTAATACATTGTTTTTAAATTATCTAAATATTGACAATATTTTGAGTTTGTCCAAATTTTTGTAGACAAGGACTGGATTCAACTCCCTGGGGAGCTGTTTATAATAACATATTACAACAGAGATGAAGAACATTTAAGAAAAAGTAATCTAGAAGTCTAGGCATCTACAGGGCTTATGACCTGTCAATGGCTGGTTTAAGTGGCCACTTTACACACTGTGTAAGATTCACCATTCTGCCTATATTTGAACATCTATATTCCTTCAATTCTTTCATCTGTTGATGTTTGTGAAGTTTAAGAGCTGAAACCTTTATTTATGAGGGTGAGATTCATCTAATTGAATTATTTCACCTACATACTAGGCAACGCGTGAAAATGATATTTTTTCAATTTCTATACTTCTTCATGGACCAGGTAATTTATCAACTGCTCAGCTCTTTCAAGGTTTCAGCTCTTTAACTTCACAAACATCAACAGATGAAAGAATTGAAGGAATATCGGCGGCTTTCGTGGTGGAGTGGTCAAGACGCTTGACTCACAGACGGAAGGTTCCGGGTTCGATTCCCGACATAAAAAATTAGAAATTAAAAAATCGATTCATTATATGAAAAAAATAATTAATAGTTCAATAAACAATATTTCTTTCAGCCCTCTCTTGTCTAGCTTCAATATTTAAATTACCACCCTTGTAAAGAAAAAAGGCTTGATTCATTGGGTCCACGTGTAGTATTTAGTGAACATGATAAAAATAAAATAGGAATAAATTCATTAGTTACGTAAACCTTGACGATGAAGCTTGTTTGCTTTGAAACCGGTCGTTGGAAGAAAAAAAAAATAGTGGCTAAAAACAAAGATGTTTTGTTTATTCTTTATTATTAAAAAAGTGCGTTTTTAAAAAAAATAAATTAGGATTTTGTTAAAGCTTTCTATGAGAAATGTTCCTGTTTCGTGGTTTAGCCACTTTTTAAAAATGTATGTCTGTTACATATATATTATTCTACACCAATCACAAGTGGTTATCTCTCGTTTCGTGTGGTATTTCGTTTTTTTTTATTTAAGTACTTTTTGCATAAGTATGTTCAACTTATTCGAAAAACATATTTGTAATTATAACGTATTCATTATTGAAAAAAGTCTAGTTATTTCTGCCCAGTCGAGTGAAAAGGAAGAAAGGAGTTTGAAGCAAAATATAAATAAAACCTATATTCCGCTACGCTTTGAATCCAAGCAAGCTTAAGTCATCTATGGGAAAATCCCGAATGCCAATAACGCTTATACCCACCCATATGGGCCTAACTGATTATCCAATATCTTTATTCCGACTGTCCGAAGATTTAATTCAAACTTATTGTATGGGAGGATTATCCTGTTTTTCAATTCAGAATTGGACACTTTTGTGTCTCTAACAACAGCAAAAGAAAGTTATTTTTAACCGAAGTTAAGAAAATTAATTTGTTCTAATAAAATACAAACGATTAACGTATATTTCACAAGAAACAATCTATATTGGTTCTTTATTTCAGTAATGGATATCTGAAAACGTTTAATAATAATAACCATTTTTATTTCAGCTTGATTAGGCGGGTATAGCAATCCACAACCAGCCGTTTAATCAGTTCAAAGTATAAAGCAATCAGAAAAAAAATAATAACGAACAACATAATTGAAGACTAATTTTACAATGAGTTCTGTGTGAGAATTTACGAATTTCAAAGTAAGAACGCCATTGTAATCACAATTAAAAGTTCCATAACCTGCACCAAAAAATATTTTCTAACTGCCACTAAACCCGATACTTTAAGGCTTAAAAATAACACAAATTTTCTTAAAAGTCCTTATTTTGGTAAGAATGTTAATGATGGCAAATTACAAAGTGTATTTAAATGATCTGATTGCATGGCTCGAGACTAAAAGCACGTTGACGTGTTATATTTAAAAAAATGACCCAATGAAAACGGACGAAGCACACACAACTGTTTATAAATGTCCAAACGATATTTTTTGTACTGATTAAAACTTTAAAAATGTCGAAAAAAATATTTGTGCAACGATTTTATAGTGGTCGAAGAATGGTGGTTATTCTAAATCAAGTTTAAATTTTAATAATAAGTTGAAAGAGATACAATACGTAATATTTTTGGTTGCGCGAGTGTTTGATGGGATTGAGTGGTTTGTTGCTGGACGGACCACCAGCCCATCCTATGATCTCCCAACATTTAATGTTTGTTATTCTCCTCGTCTCTTTGGCCATGGGAAGCTACGGTTGCTTTGGGAACAATTTTCCATATCCATAGCAACCAACATCAACAATTACACATTTCTTTTTTTTCTTGATAATTTCTCTTTCTTCAACTTCAGCATGTTAGAATTTTATCTGCCTAAATCTGTTCGTCCTATAATCATCTGCCCGCATCTGATCTCCATTACATCATCTGAACACCGCTCCGCCACAGTCATCATTATATTTTGCAAATAACTTTAGTGAAAGTGCCGTTTTTATCAAAAAGGAAAAAACTACCCAGAAGCCAGGACTTGGAGATAGCATCCGGATTCCTGTCCCTGATTTCCTTTCCTGTCTTCCTAAAGGTAGGATTTTTATCTACTGGTGTTTGTTTAGCCGCATACTGTTCGATTCCGCATTTTCCATCTCCACTCGACGCATCTCTTATTTCCCCGCAAATTTTAATGCAGATCAACGGATTCAGCCAAATAATATCCACACAAAATAACAATAGCCACCCCAATTTTAATGAAACAGAGTGGGACAAATTAATGAAAATATGTGTTGGCGGTGTACTGTGTGAGAGGATTCTATTCGATGAAAATATTTATTGTTGTACTGCAATGTATAGGGTCAAACTAAGAAGACTAATAAGGGTGAGTTTTTAAATTCTATCTTCTGATTTATTAAAATTGTATCGTTATATTATGTTTAATCCTATTTATTTCTAAAATTTCTAATCTATCTAACTTTGGACCTTTATTTCACACAGGTGAAATTTTATATCTTTTGATTAGTTTAAATTATGTTTCAATTCCTTTAACTGTGATGCGTAGTTATATATACCGTTATTTAATGTATGTGAAGCTAAATGTTTTTTCAATCGTTATTTAATTGCTCTCCCGCTTTTTCCTCTATATGAACCAGGAAAATTACATGTCGATTTATATATTCGGCTTTTTTCAAATTACTTTTTGGTATATACATATTTTGTCAAAATTTAAATTAAAAAATAATATCATATGCCGATGATACGGTTGTTTTAGTTGAGGGAGTTAACTGTAACTCAGTAAATTTAGTAGCTAATGATAAATAAATAAATAAATTTAAATTATGGTTTGACAAAAATATATTATCTTTAAATACGGAGAAGACAAAAATCATCCCATTTTTTATAAACATAGGAAATTTAGATTCAGTAGTAAAAATAGTTATTCACTAAAACAATTGTAACAAAACTAACTGCAATCTTACATGTTTAGTACTTGATACAACAGACAAAATTAAATATATCGGTGTATACATAGACCAAAACTTAAAATGGAAAGTCCATTTTAGTGAACTAGTTGAACGAATTAGAAAATGTATATATATGTACATATTTATTAGATTAAAGAATATTTTTAAAAATCAATCATTTAAAACTAGCTTATTACTCAATTGTACAATCTTTGTTACAATATGGTATTGTAGGATGGGGTAGTGTATATGCCAATATATTAAACCCTTTTAAAATAGTACCAAGATTAATTATTAAAGTAGTTTTAAAGACACCCTCAACATTCAATACGGAAAGTCCATATAAAATATTTATGGTTCATACAGTAAACACTCTTTATAAAATAAATTCTACTATACAAACTTATAAAGAAGAAAAAATAAAAGAATTTGAGATGAATAAATCACTCAGATACCAACATAATATTAAAATTCCTAAATTCCATACAAGTCATGGTCAAAATAGCTTTGTCTTCAAAGGTGTACAAAATTATAATAATCTTCCCAACGAATAAAAAACTATTAAAAATAATATATCAATAAATAAATTTAAAGTTTATCTAAAGAAATTGTTTGAACACGTGTAAAAACAACATCAAATTTTAATTTGTATGAATGTATTATTGTTTTATGTTTTTTTCTTTATATTTCCTGTAATTTTACTTTTCTTTCTCATGTACTCGTATTTAAAATTATATAAACTCTTATAAATAAACAACTAAAACAATGTAAGTCACTCTCCAAGCACAAGAGTTAGGCTCTTTTTTTTAGAGTTACAGTGATAACGTTTAATTTTTTATAAAATTTTACAAAAACATGTACTTTTTATAAAATTTATTAATAAAAAATAAAAAAATAAAAATATGTTATACAATTTGTACAAATTGGCTACGGCAGTCAATAAATAAATATGTATAAACACACTTAATCAAATTTGTCAAATAATAAAATATTAAAGTTCCATAGTTTACCTATTAGAAAATATAGTACTCATAATCTTATTTAAATAATTTAAATTAGTCAGACCCTTTGTAAACCTTTAAGTCCGATTATCTCCAAAAATGTTATTCAGAGATATCTCACTGTTGCTTTGGGCAAGCTATATATACAATAAGTAAAGAAATATTCACTTATATAATATTACACTGACATAATAATTCTGATACATTATACGCATAAAATACAACAAAATAACATTTAATTTAAAATAAAATTCAAATGAGCAATATAATACATAATAATAATACAATCAATGGTTTAGCAATTTTTAGATCTGTTCCTTTTTTTTTCTTTTTTATGTGTATTAAAAATCCTATTATACTATACGGACATAAGACGTACATTTTTCAATTTATTTATTTACACATTTTTCCATTAAGAAATTTTCCCAGCTTACAAGAATACATACCTGTTTCAAGCTTGTCAATTTTCTAGCTTGAAACGAGGAACGTGAACTTAATAACATTTTAATACTTAATCATTTACAAGTTAATTTATTTTAAAGAAAAAAAAAGGGAAATAATATATAAACTTACCACAATGCATATACTTAGAGTCGTCGTCAGATAAGAATGCCTACGCTAACACATTTTTTATACTGCGGTTATACTTTTTATTAGAAGTATTAGCATTTGTATGATATCATCATCATCATGAAGCCCTTATCCGCACTGCATTGGTATCATTAATACAGCGTATCTTGACCATCTGTAACAGGAATGTAAGGTGACCAGTCTTAAACTTCAAGTTTCAGACCAGGGACAGTGAAATATTCTAATCGATTTATTTTACCAAAATAAAATTATACATAAAATATGTATGCCCCTATATTGGGACAACATATCAAACCAGAAACCGTCGAGCAATGATTTAACAAACTTTTTATTGCTCACTAGTTTGACCATATCTAGAATACGCTTCTCCTATTTGGTCTCCATTCTACAGGACTCATATTGACCATATCGAGTCTGTCCAACACCGTTTTCTAAGAAAAGTGGCATGGTTGCTCGAATTACAAAGGGGTAATTATTCCTATTTTGAAATAGAGCAATCTCTTAATCTGTGTTCATTGGAGAGACGTAAATCTGCGATGGACCTTATATGCATTTTCAAAATACTTAATGCTATAAGTGATGTCCCATCTCTGTTGCAATCAATTTCTGTTCATGTTCCCAACCGTGTCACCAGAACTAAAAATCTGCTATTTATAAAATCTTCTAAGAGCAACTTTGGTTTTTATGCCCCAATGTCCAGAATGTGTAGATTAGTCAATTTATCACACGACTTGGAATTCTTTGGGATAGATCTTCCGGCTTTTTGTAGATCTCTTCGCGACTAAACAGCGTGGGATGAAGTTGGATTGGCATAGTTTAGCTCGAAGTCTTAGGTCTTTCGTTTTTATGATTATATTGTATATAATTATTGTTTTGCCCTTGTTTGTCTTGGCTTAAAAGTTGGCTCAATGATGTGAAAGATGTCAATTTTCTAAGTAATCATGTTCAGCTGCCGAACTGCTCTTCTAATTGGTATAACCAGCAGCAGGTTAGTTCTGGAAGCTAGTATGTAAAAAAGTAAGTGTTGGCGCTCTTGGAGATAACGATATTCTCTTAAATGACCGAGTTCTCTATAAAACCTCTTATCAGTCTATAAAAATGGGTTAAATGTGAACCCATCCCTTCTAAGTTGCAAAAACTGTTGGTCCCAAGCATACCCAAGAGGAATGCAGTAAGATAGAGCAAGGGATAATTACCATACTCCTTCTTGTACAGATACCTCAGAATTTTTTTCTGAACCCTCTCCAACATTAGGGAATATTTCGATTCGGGCGTACTCCATATCACCGAGACACTCTAAAGCCTAGTCCGAACCAAACGAGTTCTGCAAGATTCTGAATTTACGCTGAGTTGAATGATTCTCAAAAACCCTGTCAGTTTGGAGAATGTAACCCAACATTATCTGTGCAAGGTAACTTGTTCTCTCGATGTAAGCATGAAAAGTCAATCTGCTTTCATAGATGACCCCAAAATCCTTATTTGTCAATCCATTGTGTATCTATGATATACTTACTATTTACAATGCTCTTGTGAAAATTAAAATCACGCATTTTAAAATACTGAAATACATCTAATTGATATGATAGTACTCCAGTCTAGGATATTGTTTATATCGGACTGAAGACGCAAGCAGTCGGGTTTTTTGTATTAGGGAACAAATTTAAGTTTTTGGCAAATAAAAGTGATTGCAAGAAGTAGGTTAACTTCGTGACATCATTTATGTAGATGGTAAGGAGGAGAAGACCAAGGTTTGACCCTTGTAGAACTTCGGAATAAACTGAGAATAGATTCGATTGAAATATTCAGTAAGAAGTAAACTGTTTTTTATTCTCTAGGTAGCTAATAAAAAACGTCACCAATTACGAAGAGAAACTAAATTCTGTGAATTTAACTAGGAGTTTATTGTGGTTAATAGTGTCAAAAGCCTTTGAGAAATTGTTATAGGACTAATAAATTTAAATATTGCAGTATAAACTTTCTTTATTTACATTTAAGTCAAGATTGAAATGTCACTATCTAAATATTTTAATTGTTCCTTTATCCTTCTTCTTTTCTTCCCATCCCCTTTCCTCTTTTCATAGTATAGTGTTAATTTATTTTTTTAATTTTTATTTATTTTTGTTAATCTTTGCTTTTAATTTTTGTATAAAATTGTAACATTCAATATGTCCATGTATTTATAATTTTCACAAACTGAACGATTTGGGTAGGTAGGAAGAAATTGCCTTAGGGCAATATGCCGGCCTTTATATGTATATTTATTGTATATGTATATGAAGTGTCAAATAAATAAAAATACATATAAACCACCCATATATATTAATTTGATAAATTAATATTTTATTTCGATTTTTCTAGCACATATTGTTCCGAAAAAATACATACGAAGTTATTGAGATTTCTTGTTCCTTTTCACGGAATATGGAATTATATAGTTCGAAATTGGATTAATTAGTTTTTTTTTTTTTACTTTATTCAAATTGAAAGCCAAATAAAAACCACTCTGATTTTTTATCTAAATGCCTGAAGTAGCGTCACATGATTTATTTCCTACAGATAGAACTATTTGACAATGGTGGAATTAAGACGCCCCGAACACATATTGTGGAACTTTAAAAACTCGCCCCAACTTTTCGGAGATTTGGCCGGAATAATACTTATAATTCCATAGATTTGGGATACCGAAAACATTCCGCATCGAACCAAGAGTCCTCGCTTCAGTGAATATGGGTTTTCTTACAGCGAAAGGAATTACTGCGTACTTTATTGCGATTTCTAGATATTTTTGTCCCTGTAAAAAGGCATATTGATTTCACAAATATTTTTCAGGTAAAGTAATTTTGATGAATGATAACAAAGATAGTGAACTTTTTTAGAAAATATTATCAAAGTCTGGGCATTCACAGAACTTATAGTTTGTTATCGGTTAAACGTATTTCAACAGAAATTGAGAACAATTAAGAAAACAAAATATGAAAGTTTAGACATGGCTAATGACCTGTAATCGGCTCGTTTAAGTTGCTTCTTTACAGACTGTAACATTAACCATTCTGCCTTTGTTTGAACATCAAATTTCTTCAATTCTGCAATCTGTTTTTTTTCATGTTAAAGAGCTAAAACCCTTATTTATAGACTTTTATCCTTATTGGTAATTTCATATTTTTTCAACCATTTTCGTGTGCATTGCTTATATTGTTGGTTAAATGTTATTAAATTTTTGAATATTGGAGGAATAATCGACGTGCGTGCATGAGAAGATGTATGAATGTGAAGGAAGCAAAGGAAGTGTGCCAGGACAGAGTGGTGTGGCGTTCTATCCTCTCTGCCTACCCCTCTGGGGAAATGGCGTGATGGTTAGTTAGTTAGTTAGTTAGAATATTGGAGGAGTTAATGAAATATAATTTATTTATATATACGCCCAGTGAGCATTTTTAAGGACATATTTATACATAGAAAATAAGTATGAAGGAAAGTAGAAAGACACAATGGTATATTGATGGAAGTGGAAGCAAAAAAGAGGTGTTTATAATTGAATTTGATTCTGTGATCGTTTGAAAGAAGACAACCTGTAATCAAAGAAGTCAAGACTAGTATGTTTGTTGGCAGACCTAAGAATTCTAGGTGTAGGGGAATGAAAACCTTAGATAGTTCTATGGTTATTGAGTAAATTTTGTCTGAGGTTTCTAGTTGGGATATTTCATGTTATTGAACTCAGTAGTTCAGGCGTATCAAAGAGTAAGTTGAGAATTTTAAATGTGACTAGAAGGTCGGATTTATTTCGATGGTCTTGAAGAAAAGATATATTTTAGCCAGTTTCTAACTCATTTTTGTGTATTGGTCTCTGGATTTATTTTTAAATTACCGAATAAGTCCCCTTAAATTATCCTGAATCTGTTTTTTTTTCCAGATGAAATTGATCTGTATTTCTATTCAACTTTTATAAATCATAAGTAAGACATGCAAAAAATATTTTTTTTTTTTTTTTTAAAGGGTCAAAGCACCAATAAATGACCGTTTAAGGTTCAGCTTGTAGTGAAATCCACATTAAAGGTATGTATTTCATTAATTAAGCGTACAAAATAAAAGAAAATAATAAAAAACACATTAATTTTTGTAAGCACTTTTACTTTTTTATTGAAATACGAGTATTAACAATTATAATCAATATTACTCTAAAAAAATAGCAGAATCACCAGTGAATGACCACTACTACTCCGTAAAAATAATACTCGGATTTACATCATAACATTATAAAACACCCTAAAACATTAGAATATGTATATATTCCAAGAATTGCATAAGAAATAGTATCAAATAAAACACTTACCACATCTTTCCTAATAAAAACACTATCAATCTCAGAACAATAACGGGAAGACGCACTATTACCTTTTGACAGCTCACAGCTCAAAACTGATAGATTTGTTTCTTACCAAAAGATGTGTCCGCCTACTGCTTTTGTCATAGTTTCTAGTGTTAAAAGTGTTTTGACTGAACACATGTAGCAATTCTTATTTTATTGTGTTTTATTAACCAGTGGTCATTTACTGGGGGGTGGTCATTTATTTACTGGTGCTTTGACACTACATGATATTATACTCCCAGGAGTTATAAAAAAAACTCATTTGGAACAGTACAAAAAAAAACATTTTTGTGAACAACAACAACAACAATTACACCGTTTTCCCGTAAGGGTAGGCAGAGAGGATAAAACGCCACATCACTCTATTTTTGCATACAGATCTCGCTTACTCTACATTCACACATATTCTCATTAAGTATTTGTTGGATTTGGTCATGCCATGTATTTCTCGGTCTTCTTCTATTTCTGCATCCATCAACACTCAAATTGAAAATATTCTTAGCCGTTCTTTTGCTGTCCATTTGTTCAACATGTCCAAACCAGCGCAGAGCTCCTTTCTTTTGATTTTGTCGATAATGCTTGTCTCAGCCTTACATAATGTAATGTTTGTGACAATAAATAATATCAGTTAATACAATCCAAAACAGTAAGACAACATAATATAAGAAACCATACCATCTATTGAAATTACAGTAATAACTATCACAATCAAAAAGATTTTAGTTTTGTTTTAATTGCTAGACTTTTGGATTATTTATTCGACTTTTCGTTTTTTAATTTATCAGGCAGTTTATTGAATTGGAAATAGCCAATATTTTCCAGAAACTTTTTACCAAACTTATTTTAGCTGTATTTTAATTTTATATATGAAGTTGGACTGACATGGTTTAGCTCGAAGTCTCATGTCTTTCGTTTCTACGAATATATTGTATACCATTATTGTATTGCCCGTGTTTGCCTTTGCTACATATTTTTATGTTCTTTTTGTTTAGTTTTATGTATTTATGTTTCTTTGTGTAACTGTTGTAATTGGCAAAGGCTGTATATACCAGGGGCGAACCGTGTATTGAAGCGATTATGCGCAGCTTACCATTATATTTGACTAACCATAATAATGTTTTATTGTAACTTTATTTACAAATAAACAAATAAATAATTACCATTTATTTTAAATCAATTCAACCGTTTGTATTTTTATCCTAATGCAAATATTATTTTTAATAAAGCGCGTCCAGCGCCTGTGGTGAGCCAAGAAACTAGCCGATTATTCTAGCTTATTTTTTCATACAAATAAGTATACTATATTTTGAATGTATTAACCCCAGTGGGGGTTTTTTCTCCTAGATTAAACTTGCAGATACCACAAATTATTTGAAGATTCTTGATTTGGAAAACAGTATTTCAAACATTGTTTCTTAAGGACTATTTTTCTTTAAGATGGTACTTTTGACATAAGACCATAATTACTTTCATGCGTGACATTGCACGACATATAGCGCTCCACGCGGCCGTTTTTAGCACTAGTAATTACTAGAACAATTCGGCATTTGACATTTCAATAGAATACCTAATATCGACTGAATTCATAGTGTTATTTTTTTATTTATTTTTAATGAATTATAGATTAAAGTAATAGATAATATAACTATATAATATAAAATATCACGAAGTTACATAGTTTGACTTGATTTTATGGATGAGAGTTGTTGTTTCACACAGAACCACAGAAAAATATCAATTTATAGTATATTTTACTTACATTTTATTATGTACCTCCTATGTAGGTACAAATATACGATATTTTTTTATGGCTTACGTATAAATAAAATCACCATTCACCACTGGTATATACAGGATGCTTAGCGCATCATTTGCCAAATTAAATATTCTGAAAAGAGAGGTCATTTGCTATCTCATCAGCCCCAGAAAAGAATTCTAGGCCAAGGCGATTTTTTATTTCAATTTTAGTTTTAAGTTTATTTTTAGCACTTCAAAAATCTTTGCGAGTTATAAAAAAAAAAACTTGACTTTACTGGCACGTAATTTTGAATTTGTACAACCGTACAAGAACGCACATAAAGTTCAAAATAAAACTTGTAGCCTATAACCCAAAACTTTTTTGAAATTTAAATTTTAATGATTTATTTTTGGATTTTCGATAATAAAAAAATAAATAAATAAAAAATTACGTGTGGCCTAGATGTTTTTTCTGGAGCTCATGAGATAGCAAATGACCTTTCCTTTCAGTCAATTTAATTTGGCAAACGATGCGCTAAACGTCCTATATAATAAATAAAAATAAAAAAAATAATTTGTGTGAGAAGAAAAGTTTACGATTTGATTTAATTTGCAATTTTACAGTCACTGTTAAAAATTGCGCTTCTGTAACATTTGATCCTTTTCATCAAAAACAGGTGACATAAAGCGATACAAACAGTGGTTTACGGTTGTGTAAAATATGTGTAATTAAGGGCGTACATTGCGAGGGTAAAATCTACCCTCAATAAACAAGAAAATCGATAACGATTATCCCAGACAACAAATTCAACACGTTCTTTGGGAGAACACTTTGTGGGGTTAAAAACACCAATTTTAAAATGATCATTAAGTCCATGAATATTTATATCACTTGAAATTTCAATGAGGTCTGAATTTAAAATTCAAAGTTTTTACCCGTTTACCGATTTCTCTATGCAAATATCTATCTTCGGAAAGATGAAGGGAATATAAAAGCATCGTTAGGGGGCGAGTCTGCACTTATTTTTCAGAGAACTTTGTCTTAACCTCAGAGTAATAATGCGCTAGCTATAGAGGGGCCCTATCGCTGCACCTCCTCTCTGCTGGCGGCCATTTTGTTTTGTTTGACATCAGACGCATAACGGACGCTTCCGTCAATGTGCATGGCTTTGTTTGTAAATAACGTGGATATTTACTCGTTACAATAAATAAAAATCGACAATGGTGAATTGTAGTATGTTTGGTTGCAGCAGTAGGAGCGTCAAAGGTGTACTTATTTAAAAATGATTATAATGCAAATTAATATTGATTTGGCGATTAGTCTCGACCTGAGTACGGCCAATTGTTTTTCTGCGAACTGTAGCTAACTCAATATTTAATTGTCAAAGAATGTTTTTTCTACGTTTGGGCTCCTCTATAGCATGCGCATAATAATGCGAGTGATATTCAGATATTTTTTCTGCATTCTATTATTTACGTCGGCATTTTTTTTATCGTCTTGGTCAATGCTGAGCCCCGTGGTCTGATGTAGGCACTCGGTGTATGATACGCCTCCAATTCTCCTGATCCTGGGACAAAAAAAAACATTTCTTCTTTTTTTTTCCACATCCGCTCTTAAATGGAGCATGAGGACATCACCAAACGCCCCCAGGATATTATATTGCTAGTCAGTACTCTCGCCTCTTCCAATGTATCATAATTTCACAAATATTATTATTGAAAATAATATTCCGGTGCACTTTAACGTACCCGTCAAAACAGTTATTCCACTACATGAAGGTGCTGGATATGAGACAAATGTACCTAAAAAAAGCACTTACAGACTTCTGGTTGAACAACAAGGTGAGTCCTCAGCAAAATATTCGTACGAGGTTTTTCCAGAGCGCGAATTATGTCATACCCAAAACCCGAATCGATTTTGGTCGAAGACATCTCTACTTTATCGCACCGAGAGTGTCCAATATTTTGAAATAGCGTATTAAGCTCTCTAGGACAAAAACTATTTTCAAGAGAGGAGTTAAGGACTGGATTTTCCTTGGTGGGAGGGATTTGAGTGGGAAACTCGTTGATGATTTTCTGAATGTTTGAGTCAACTGTTTACCATATTGATGTGCCATATATTTGTTCTTTGTAACATTATTATTATTAATGTGTTTCTGATCTTACAAAATATTTGTGATGATATACTCATATGTCTGTGTCAACTAATTGCTCGTCCCAACTCAACACAGGACTTCTAGTCCCATGGAGTTGAGAAATGTTAATCTTGCGTCTTTTAGCTTTACGGAATAAAGCCAAAATATAATCAACGACGCGTGACGCCGCGAGCCAGTAAAGAAAAGCGAAGAAGAAGCGCTTAGGTTAAGGCTCTCCTGAGGAATCTCCAAGCCCGGTCTACAGCTGCACCCTCAAAACTCTTGTTACAGGAAGCTCTGCGTCCGTTCTTGGACTTTAATGTTAGCTATAAAATTGAACTACCTTATGCTTAATATTCTCCTCAGCCACCTACCCCTAAAACTCGGAAGTTTAGTGTTTTAAGCTTTAGTAAATCTTAGGATTTGCCCCTAAATAAGAGTACCAGCATTCTACAAGGATTAAATAATCGGCATTTTGTTTTGACCTAGTAAAAACTATAGTTTCAGACAACACGCATCGTATAAAGATGGATTGTAAGTTCTCTGTGCATGCCACCATCCTCAGTTACGTGAACTGCCGAGTATTTAAAAGAATATCAGTGCCAGAGAAACTTAAAAAACACGTTTACATGTTATTAGTATTGTTATAAGTATAGTAGTGTTATATTTATTAATTAACTTGTTATTAGTATTCAGTTTTCTCAATTTTTAAAATCGTTTAATATTTTATTTATTTTATTATTTTGTTTTGCATTTTTTTGTTTTGTTTTATAATATTTTGTAAACTTGCCAAACACAAGAGCCAGACTCTTTTTTGGATAGTTCAACCTTAATTGTTCCATTTTTTTACTGCATGTTTTCGTTTTTTTACGCTAATAATGGTTTTGATTGAAAATATATATATATATATATATTTCTATCACTCTCTCGCAGAGGCCTTTCCGATATTAAAATCAACAAAATTGAGGTTTCATTGTGCCGTTTCCAACACCCAAGAGTATCAAAATGAAATTTGGTTTGGTTTGGGAAGGTAATATAGAAGTCTAGGCTTCTACAGGGATTATGACCTGTCATTGGCTGGTTTAAGTGGCCACATCACACACCGTGTAACATTCACCATTCTGCCCATATTTAAACATCTATATTCCTTCAATTCTTTCATCTGTTGATGTTCGTGAAGTTAAAGAGCTGAAAAAAAAGAGTGTAAAGTGGCCACTCAAACCAGCCATTGACAGGTCATAAGCCTCGTAGATATTCTGTATCTCTGTTTATATATGTAAACATTTCTTTTAGTTTTTGTAGTATGTAGTGCTGGGAACCATGTTGAGTTTAATTTCAATTTAAGTTATTTGAGTGTCTGTGTATTTCAATAGCCTTTTTTTATTATTCGTGCACTGTAATTACTGGGTTTATGTAAACTTTTTGGTTCAAAGGCAAAAAATGACCGGTGTTTTCAAAGTGTTCCGTTATTGCGGATTTCTCAGGGTGCCCAAGTTCACACGCTCTTTCGTTTTCGTCAAAACTTTTCTGTGCCCCCTGTAAAACCTGTGTGCACTTTATCACATCCTTGGAAACATAGTTTATAAACAGCTTCGTGTCCAGGAGATTCTTATTTTTTAATTTAAATAAATGGTTCTTTATTTTTTCCACAGTCCCACGTTGTTACAATGTTATGTTTCATCAGCACTTTGGCTATCCTGTCAGTAACATTCTGTACATATGGTAGGTATGCGGTTCCTCTGGTAATATCTTCTTCCTTGTTCTTTTTTGTAGCTTGCGATTTAACAATGATGTCAATTTACTGTTTATTATATCCATTACGCTCCAAGTACATAAACACATGTTTTTTTCTACAAAACACACAGTTTACCAGGGTATTCAGAAATTATGGCTTTTGTAATGGTAACTCACACGGTATCACCCAAAAAAGGAACACATCGATTTTGTTTATTTTTTTTTTAAAGAGTATCAAAATGAAATTTTCTGTATTAGTACTTTTTTTTCAACATTATTTATCATATTTGTATACCGAAACGTCCAATCATGGCAGATGAAACTGGACGCTTTATGGGTTTCTGGATAGTCCCAGCTCGCATAAAAAACAATTTAACCAAAAAACAAAACAATAAAGGCATGCCAATGGTAAATTTCTTTAGTGTGTAAGAAAACATTGTTCTAGTACCATAATCCAGTGAGAAAATAAAGGAATACGTTTGAATGAAGAAAAGTCAGACCGCATTTTTTTTAAGTTGTCAATTTCTCAACCCTCTGTCTATTATTATAGAGTTATGTTCCTTGTTTGCAGGCAAGTTATTTATCGGTTTTCCTGGGTGTAGAATTCAGAAATTGTTAAAATATTTTAGCGTGATATTGTGCGCATAGACTCTCCCCTTGAAGATGAGAATTAAATTATAGTCGGGGTTTAGGGATGATTAACAAGCATAAGTATTTCTGAATGTATAAACAAGAATAAACTGTTTATTTATGAATAACTTTGGAAGTTGAAGTTGACAGAAGGCTCGAGACATGAGTGACGAATTTCCAACCGCGTTGGTGAAATTCGTTTAGTAAATAAATCACTGTAGAAAGGTTTTTTCATATTTGCGGTCTTAATGCTTGCATGTATTTTGATTTTAGGCGAGACTATAATTTTTTAAGTTTTCCGTTCATTGACCTTTATTCATAAAAAAAAAATAATCATGATTTTATCTAGAACCCAAAAACCTAAATATATAGATATTTTTTAAAGTTATACAAAGTATTTTACTAAGCATAATACATTTGAATTGCATTCCCAATAGTTACTACAACTCAATTCGGGACTTAAATGATATTTAATTTTTTTTTAAAAAGCAAATATTAAAAACAACAAAGAAACAAAGCTTAAAAAACACCTTCATAACACTATTATCTCTCATCAACTTCAGGGTGCCTGGAAGAACGACTAGACAGGTGCCACCATTTTGTAGCAACAATTCACGGACAGTGTATACTTGTATTGCCGTATGAAACATACTTCATGAACTCGGCAATAGTTATTCCCACGTATCTGATATATTCAGTGTAGGGTATTGTTCCCATAGAACAAACCATTTAAACTTCTTCAAAGATGGTGAATGGTAATTATATTTATTTATTTATGCATTTCATAATATATACAGTTTTTTGTTCACTTTCTCCAGCTGTATGAAACAGTACTTATGGTTTTCTTGTTGTATTACTGTAGAATGTTTTACTATTTAATTTTTCTACTGAATAAGCTGTATAACTTTTAGGTTATTTTTTTAACTATAAATCGTGTATAATTTTTAGGTTTGATTTGTTTTTTATAAATCCTGGATATAAGAAAATTTATGTTTTAAAAATATATATATATATATACATTAAGCCAAATATGTTAGTATTATAAATGTTTGTAAAAGGCAGATTTGCCGTTTATGTTAATAAAATAAAATAAAATAACTAAATATAACACATAAATGTATGAGCCAAAAACTTTTTCTTACACAAATAAAATAAATATATAAAAACGCTTTCAATCGTAGAGAATCTGATAGATCTAGAACTAAGGGAGATAAGGTCGTTTACATCACAGACGATGCAACTATAGGAGTGGCAATTCTTGATGATCAAAACATTTCTTTCTCATTTCGTAAAACATAAAGTTCAGATTTTTTTTTAATATTTAGGTTTTAAAATCTCAATCCACTACGTCTTAAACTCCGAGTAAAGCCTTGGTAGCGTCTGAATGCCTAAAATATGTCGTACGGTTGGTACGATAAACAAATTCAAGTTGGAAGCAAGATTCGGATATACAATCATGGTAAATATAGATTTTTTTGTGAAATAAAATTAATTTACTAAAAAATTTAGCTAAAAAAATGTGTATTTGCAATGTACGGATCTGAAAAGAGGGCTCAAGATCTTTAAAACAGATCCGGGTAAGTGGGGGGGGTTTCAAAACCAATCGTGGTGAATACAATAGAGATGAGGATATACATGGTTTTTAAGGGCCAGACCGTGAACTTCTGAGGAACATTCCTCATGGTAAGCTTTTAAAAAAATCCTTTCTAAAAGGCATTAAAATTTTTTTTTTCTCAAAATGTAGTAAATCCTTAATTTCTTGGACAAGCAGTCCCTCCACAAATCTCTACACCTCAACATCCCATTGCAACATCCTATCGGTGATAGGTAATAAAGAACTCACACGAGAGTTAGTATCATACATACATGGTCAATATAGTGCAGGCAATTGGTAAAATAAACCAAAGTAGGGAACAAAATGCCGAACACTCCTCTAGTGGAACGGCAGGCTTGTTGACTGCTGCCAACAGACCGGCTTCTCCTAAAGAGTTTTAAGTGGTTTCCTCTCCACATGAGCAAATGCTGAGAGGTTCCCGATTGGTCCACATAAGTATATCCCTCCTGAGCCTAACAGTTTAGATAAATTTAAAGAAATTTAATTGCAGAGAAATCCACCTTTATACATATATAAACCTTGTATATTATAAGCAAGGTAAAAAATAAAGCAACTCTTATATAAAAAAAATAAAAAAATTAAATCCAATAATCTAAATAGACGTATAATAAAAAAAATGACAAAATTATGGTTTTATATGGAATTCAATTACAACAATATTTTGTGTTCAAGGACTGGATTCAACTCCCTGGGGAGCTGTTAATATTAACAAATTAGAACAGAGATGAAGAACATTTTAGATACGGTAACATGGAAGTCTAGGCATCTACAGGGCTTGTGACCTGTCATTGGCTGGTTTAAGTGGCCACTTTACACTCTGTGTAACATTCACCATTCTGCCCATGTTTGAACATCTATATTCCTTCAATCCTTTCATCTGTTGATGTTTGTGAAGGGAAAGAGGTGAAACCTTTATTTATGCGGGTGAGATTCATCTAATTAAAATTCTTTGTACCTTCAACAACTGTTCACTTCCCACCTTCGTATCCTTTGATCGTCCGCCACAATAATGCCTCGTGTAGTGAATCACGCGTTTATTTTGTTTAACTTGTGCCGCATCAATGACTTTGCTTCCACTAACCACCAGTGTTCTGCTCCAGATCTTGTGCAGATAGTGCCACTCGCAGTTGACTGTTCGGAAAACCGCAATCCCATCAAGAACGAACCAGGTTAGTGGCATCCATCCATTTGTTGGGGTTATGACCGGTTGAAATTGCATACCGTATATCTGGGATATTAACTTATTTCATTAAAATTAAAATACAGTCCACTCCACTAACTAATATCGTAGAAGCCCTAGGGCTTCGTCTCCCGCAATTTCTCACCCCACATATACGTGGTACTTCCTTTTACCACCAACGTCTTTCACTAATTATATGTGAACACAAACAATGACAAAACTAAAATTTAAAGTGTTTTATATTGCGAAATTTCATTTACAATATATGTCTAAAAAGAAAAAAAAAGAAAATTAATTTTTTATTTTAATAACATACAATAGTATATTTTATTTGTATTTGGTCAGACTAAGAAATTGCTAGTCCGCCATTTAACCACGTATACCTTTGTTTTACTTTGTATTTATCACATTAATTATTATGGTTAATAAAGATTTATTAATATTATATAATTTATGCAATTTATTAAAATAGAATTTAAGTATTAACTTTACATAATTTAAATATTATGTTTATATTTTACGAGTATTATAATATTACGTGGGTAGCTGTTTTAAACTTTAACGGTGTATTTTTTAACCTTTTCAGACCCTGATTTATTCCTGAGGACATAAAAAATAGTATTTTTTTTGTGCGTCTCGTACTTAAGAAATAACTTGAATTTTTTTTATATTTCCAATGTTTTTATATCTTTAATACTTGAGAAATTACTTAAATTTCATTTTTATAAACAACAGGTCTCAAATTGAGAATAAACCAAAAAAAATCATTTGAAATAATTAATATGTTACAATATATTATTAGGGTATTAGAAGCAAACGTAAAAACCTCAATTGAAGAGTTACTGAGATATTTGTGAAAAAAGAATTGTGAGATTTTGCGATGAAAGTTTTCGGTGTCAAGTAGAATTGAAATCGGTTTTTTAAATATTTAGAGATGGTTTTGAATTACGCTATTATATAGGTAGATAGGTTTTTTGTAAAGTTTATTTTGGCATCAACAACTAATTTTCTGTTTTTGGTGGAGATTTCTAAGTTTGCTTTCAATACCCTCATTTACTAGTCTACTGCTTTGTTGGGGTGATCATCTCAAGGCAGTTCTCTAACTATTAATCCACGTTTTTTTTTATTTTATTAAAAAGATATCTCTAATTTAAATGTTTTATTCCAATTTTGCAGGAATTAGGCTAAAATAACACGTATGAATGTGATTTTATATTTAAATAAAAAAAGTTAAATAATAATTAGCTTTTCTGTAAAATTGCAACATATCCCAGAATCATAGAAATGTGGTGGGATTACCAGGCTGAGGAAGGTGTTGACTGCATTTTTAATCCATTTTAGTCCGAGGGAGTCAGAGAAATTGTTGTCCGATGTAGAAGGACGTAAGCTGATTTCTTGTTTTACTAGTAATGACTTAGGACTTAGGATATAGAGATTTTGGTATTATTTATGTTTTCACTATATACTTTTAAGACTGAAAAAGCACACATTATAATAAAACTGTAATTACTTTTTATTATTATTATTATAAAATACATAATTTACTGCCTTAGAACGGGGAAGCTATCCCTAGCTAGGCAGTTTAGATGAACCAACAGCAAAAATAAAAACTTTTACTTTTACCACTTTATTAATTTGTTGTATAAATAATTACTTGTAAATTGCTGTAATAAATATGTTAAAAATAAATACATAAAAAAAAGTTTAATATTTTTTCCGGCACTCACACGGAGAATTATTGTTACATGGAGTGTGCTAGGAAATGGGAAGGACAGGTAGGTAGATATGGATTAGGCTGAGAATTGGTCCGAACTCTTAAATTAATTAATTTAATTTATTATTATACAATGAACAAAAACTGATAAGGTATTAGGACAAAATGACATATTTACTATGGATATTCTCTTAAGAATGATGCTCAAATCTTACAAACATTACAGTAAATGCATTTTAAGAGATGTTCAGCTGATATTCTTATCTTGTGATATTTTGCTGCCAAATGCTTTTCTCGTGTTCATTTTCTCGTACTAAAGCAATGAGTTTAATGTATTAGCCATCAGTGCCAAAATATTAGCACTCCACTGTACTGCCTTTTGGCAATATAATGCATCTTTTGAATTGCGAATTTAATCTTATATTTTTCTTTCAACGCGCCATTTTAACAAATATATATGTAGAATGTCACGACTATTCTTCATATCAGATATCAAGATAATAACGCATTGTTATACAAAATTTACAAATAATTTTACTAAAAACTTAATTGATTGTTAATTTAATCTGTTATACATATATTATTGTTATCGAAAACATTTTTCACTTTGTGGTATGACATTTTACACTTATTTGTTTATAAATTTGTATAAACCACTTTAATTTTTTATTACATTTCGACCGGTTTCAAGGTAACTACCTCATCGTCAGGAATTTAACTTAAACTTTACAGGAATTTAGTTGAATTCCTGACGATGAGGTAGTAACCTCGAAACCGGTCGAAGTGTGATAAAAAAATTAAAGTGGTTTATACAAATTTATAAACAAATAAGTGTTATACATATATTGATGTTTTTTATAGATATTTCTTGAAAAACTCCATAGTCAATAATTTATATAAAATTATAAATAAAATTATTAATAAAACTTCTTGGTTTAGTTCCACTTTTATTTAATTTTGACCAACGAGCGCTTTTGCCTAAGAAAGCATCTTCAGGACTGGTAAATTGTTTGCAATGTTTTGAAATTTTATAATTTAACTTTTCTTAAACACTTAATTTAATTAATTCAATTTAATATTATAATATTTGATTTTAATGTCAAAGGTGTTTTATCTGTAGATATTTTAATATTAGCTAGCTCGAGCCTCAAATAACATAATTTTTACTGTTTTTATTTAGAATAAAAATACTATAAAATAGGTACATTCAAAAAATTATTATAGAAATTGTAATTTCTTTAGTTCGAAAACAAAAAAATAATATTTATGTATGTTCCTTGAAAATTTGTAAACTTTCCTTTCATAAAATCAAGGTTTTGCGATAAGTAAATCAGCTTAAAAGTGTATTTCCTACTCTGTTACATCTTCCACATGTTCTATTTTTACCTTTTAAATAATAAGAATTGTAAAAAATACTAGTATTTAATCCCAATTTCGGTATAATAATATTTATGTTGTCTGTTCTTTAATAAATTGTGATTTTCTTATACCCAAACCTTGTGATAAATAATACAAAAGCTCAAAATGTTGTAAACAATTTACCAGTTCTAAAGATGCCTTCTTGGGTAAAAACGCTCGTTGGTCAAAATTAAATAAAAGAGAAACTAAACCAAGAAGTTTTATTGATAATTTTATTTATAATTTTATCTTAATCATTAATCTGTTTTAGTTAAAAACTTTGCGAAGACATCGAAAATTGTATTTCAAGAAGCAATTAAGACATCAACCGATAAAATCTAACCTACAAATTTATAACGAGAAACAAAAAAATAACAGTTCATTGAACTTTTACTTAGATTCCAAAATAATATTAAAATGACAAAATTTAAGAGTAAACATTTTGAAAGTAGTTACATAATATGTATATCAAAGAATCAACTTCTTTAACAATTTGCCTGATGAAATAAAAATTATAATTATCTTTCCAAAATTCACTACTACTACTACTACCATCACGCGATTTCCGCGTAGAGGTGGACAGAGATAATAGACCGCCACACACGTCTATTCTGGCATACATTCCTAGCTTCTTCCTCATTCATACATCTTGTCATACATGCCCTTCGGTTCTGTCTGCTTTCGACATGACCAGACTTAAGATTTTGGTTTATCTGGTCATGCCGCGTCTTCCTTGGTCGTCATCGTCTCACGTTGCCTTCCATTTTCGCCATATTTACTTGTTTTATCATTATTTTATAGTCCTTTTCAGATATTATTAAAACAAATTATTAAAAATCAGTAAAGGTCACGGGACTTCGAAATTGTTTAAAATTGAAAAAAATCTGATAAACTATCCATTTTGATTACCGAAAAATATGGCTTTTGACAGATCGCGTGCTTATTCCAGCGTTATACCACATAATGTGAAATATGATCCCCTCCTGTTTCTTTAAGATCCTAGCAGTATTCCTACACTTTAAAAGGACACAACACGGCATAGTTGGATGCAAATCAGGAGTTGCGTACTGAGCGACGTCTACAAAGAACTGTTGTCATACTTCCTCGTGAACAAATCGCAACTACACTAACAGTCACAAAAACTGTTTGTAACAAAAACAAGTATTTAAATAATATTTTTAATAAACCAGTATAAGTACGCCAACTTATTTATTCAATCTTAAATACCGCACAAAGAAATAACAATAAATTATCTTTACATATTACAACAGCGATGAAGAACATTCTGGAGAAGGTAATATAGAAGCCTAGGCATCTACAGGGCGTATGACTGGTCATTGGCTGGTTTAAGTGGCCACTTTACACACTGTGTAACTTTAACCATTCTGCTCATATTTTAAAATCTATATTCCTTCATTTTTTTCATCTTTTGATTATTGTGAAGTTAAAGAACTGAAACCTTCATTTCAAAATTTTTCATAAAAACTCTACGAAAAATTGGACATTTTCAAAATATTGTTAATTAATTATCTATGGTTAAAATGGGCTTATGTTAGCTGGGGAAAATTTTTCAACAAAAAAAAATATGATAAAACGTACTACTACTACTACTACTGCCATTTCCCCGTAGGGGTGGCAGAGAGAATGGACCGCCACACACGTCTATCCTGGCATACATTCCTAGCTTCTTCCTCATTCATACATCTTGTCATACATGCCCTTCGGTTCTGTCTGCTTTCGACATGACCAGACTTAAGATTTTGGTTTATCTGATCATGCCGCGTCTTCCTTGGTCGTCATCGTCTCACGTTGCCTTCCATTTTCGCCATATTTACTTGTTTTATCATTATTTTATCGTCCATTTCAGATATTATTAAAACAAATTATTAAAAATCAGTAAAGGTCACGGGACTTCGAAATTGTTTAAAATTGAAAAAAATCTGATAAACTATCCATTTTGATTACCGAAAAATATGGCTTTTGACAGATCGCGTGCTTATTCCAGCGTTATACCACATAATGTGCAGGTGTAAGTTTCTATGGTCGCTATCCCAGATTTAAACCGAGTTTAACTCTATGCGAGGTTTATAAGTAATACTTCATGCTAAACCATCAATATTTATTTATTTTTTAAATTTATTTATTTATTTCGACGGCTTACGCTTTTAACAAAGAATAAAGTAATATTAAAAAACAATTATAATAAAAATAAACACCTGAACACAGTATAAAAAATATAGATACATGAAATAAAATCAGCAGAAAATAAGGATATAATAAAGAAAAATTAAATAAGAAATTATAACATAGGTAAGCAGCAAATTAACAACAAATAAAGGGTTTAAATAAAAAAGTATTGAAGTAACAGAGACGATGTTTCATAGCATAAACGAAAAGATATTATGAAAAAGTAATGATTTTGATTGATTTAAAAATAAATAAAATAAATCTAAGTTTCCGTGTCTGTTTGCTAACATGTGGAACTGTGGAATAGGTGAGTATTTGGCATAGTTTGAACTATGCAAATCATCAGCAAAAGAAGTATTTTGTCTCGTTCCACGCTGTCTCACATAAAAATTCACACAATTAAAAAGTTCGGGACTGTCAAGAACATTGTTAAATAACTTGAAAAGCAGCACTAAATCTGAAATTTTCCGTCTATCACTAATGCATATTAGTTGTCACTGCTTCATTAAACATTTATAGTTAAGCTCTTCAATTGGAATGTTTAATTTGAAATTTAAAAATCTTAAAAACTTGTGTTGGACCTTCTCCATACTGTTAATATGCGTAACATAATGAGGAGACCAAACTAAGGACGCATATTCTTACAGGCTTCTTACTAGGGTTATGTATAATATTTTTAATGCATCAATAGACTTACACTCTCTTGTTGTTCTGATAACAAAGCCTAGGGTTTTTGTGGCTCTTTTATTCTACCACTATGCTCAAGCTTAACTTTTTACCCAATTTATAAGTAAGGTCCTATGTACAATATTTTGAGTTTGTCCAGTATTTCTTTTGTCATCGTTCATTACGTGTGTGAAAAATATGTATTTAATTTTGTATACATAAATACGTAGCACCATTTATTTGTATTAAATAAAGAAAATCGCTGTCTGATAATTTTTATAATCCTTGATATATTTATGCTGTTTATGGTTTTGTAATATTTGCTATTTCTATCATCGTTTTCAAGTTTATAAAATAAGCGAGTAGTGATTCATTAAATCATATTACGACGATTTGAGTGCATGACTTGTCTATTTATAGCATTCAAGGAGGAGAGTAAAAAAATGTGTTTTAGTGGGTAACTTAAAAATGGTGATTTTGTAGTTACGTTGCAGTAATTTAAAAAAAAATTACAACAAACACAACATCTATTTTATTTTACTTTTAACATCGACAAACTTTTGAAATCGACAAAACGCTTTTATAAAACAATAAATAATTCAAAAAATATTAGTATAATAGCGATAGAAGATTTATGAAAAAGATATTTTGTTTTTAAAATATTATTTTGGAGTGGTAATTACTATTCATGTTTGAAAAGATTTATTATTGTTTGAAGGAGGTTATTTTTTTGTATTAGCACACACAGGAGACTGTGGATGGGTGAGTGTAGGACGGTGCTTGATTGTGTGCGGGGTTTCAGCTCTTTAACTAGAAAAACATTTTGAAACTAGAAAAAAATGACATAAAGTAGATGCTTACATAAATAATGAACGACTTACTGAAATTGAACATGTTAAGTACTTTGGACTAACAATAGACAGACAATTAACATGGACAACTCATATCAACAATTTAATTAGCAAAGTGGCGACATTATCGAGTCTTTTTTTAAAAATCAAAAATTTTATTCCAAAAACGGAAAAAATTCTAATGTATGAAGCCTACGTAAAAACTAAAATATGTTAAACGCAACTATTATGGGGAGCAGGATATCAAAATGACATAAACAGACTACAAAGACAACAAAATAAAATATTAAAGTTAGTATATGACCTTCCCTACTTAACTGCAACTAGAGAACTTGTTAAACAAACTAAGCAATTAAATATAACTGAACTCTTTCAACTAGAATCATTAAAATTTATCCATAAATTAGTCACTAATGTAATTGTAGACGAAGAACTAAAACTAGTAAAAAATTGTAGTCAACATGGACATAATACGAGAATATCAGACAAATACCATATACAACTTTCTAAAACAAGACAAGGACAATCAAGACTAATGAACCAGGGACTGAAATTATACAATAAACTACCAGACAAAACTAAACAAAAGACTCAGACAAACTTTTCAAAAGATGTAAAAAATATTATTTTGAACAGAGTGCAGAATAAATGAAAAATGTAAATATTATTTTATGTAAAATGAATGTAATAATCCGTAAGAGTTTATAAATAAATTTTCAAATAAATTTTTTTTAAAAAAAATAAAAAATCACAAATATCAACAGATGAAAGAATTGAAGGAATATAGATGTTCAAATATAGGCAGAATGGTGAATGTTAAACAGTGTGTAAAGTGGCCACTTAAACCAGCCATTGACAGGTCATAAGCCCTGTAGATGCCTAGACTTCTATATTACCTTCTCTTAAATGTTCTTCATGTCTGTAATATGTTAAGGTCCTATGTGTTAAAACGACTCTCGCCCCATAACTCGCTATTTGCAATGGATTAGGTGCAAATGCAGCACGGCGATTGGTCAGTTTGTTGGTTAATTAGTTGTGACCGTACTTCTCGCAACGTGTTATCCAATCACCAAGTGAACAGTATTAATTAGATCCCGCGAGTCTAATTAATTGCACTGTCAATGTACTAATTCTTGTTTGCCTCTATTAAGTTGTGTTAGTGAGTAAATTACCTACTTCTGTTGGAAGAGTGATTTTGTATGTTTTGCTTGTTTACGTATTTACAAACATTTTTGAGAGGTATTTCGAAGCGTGCACTATTTCTGTTATGTACATTTTTTTAAATAAATTTTGTCAAACAAATCTTGTTTTTTTTTTATTTTTATTTAATTTAATAGCATAATTATACATTTTTACAATTTACAAAAAAAATTTCACTTGTTATATTTTTACTAAAACTAAAATCCCACCAAGCCATTTTTTGTTGCTTGTTGGTGAAGATTATATTTATACTGACTTTATTAATATTATTTACATTTATAAAAACAATGAATAACATACAAAAATTAACAGCCGGAAAGATCAGAATAAACATGTTTATACAAATAATAATATATAAATTTATTTTTCAAATACAAGAAAATATATGAAAAAATAAAATATTTACACCTTAGCTACTATTCATATATAAACTCTTGATCGAGTAGCCACTCTCTTATTTTGCTCTTGTTACAATGTGAGTTAAATTTAAGTTCTTTTGGTAATAAATTAAAAATTCTAGGTACTAAATATTTGAGAGTTCTATTTCCATATTTATTGCATACTTTTGGTACTACCAAGCCATCATTAGACGTGAAGCGTGTATTATGGTTATGTTTGAGAGGAAACTTTAATGTATTACTATGAAATTGTTCCAAAATGATGCAAAGCCACAGTAGTCCTCGAACAGGCAGAGTTTTGATTGTTTTGATTAGTTTTTTATATTGAAAACATTAACTTTTTAAAATATTTAAAAAAAAAAATCAAAACATTACGCCGCGCCATTTCTCAAAAATTAAAAAAAAAAAATACATAAATATTTTTTTTTTCCAAGAGTTTTTTTCTGGGTTTTATTATTTATAATTTGTTTATTAAAATTTTACTAGTTCTAACAAATGTTTTAAAACATTTATGTACATCGCTACATCTAAATATGTAGATGTTATTTATAAACAAGTTTTTTTACTAGTTATGTCGAGCCATAATCAACAGAACAACGTAAGCGACAAATAAAGAATTGTGCAGGAAAGGTTTTTTTTAAATATTTTTGTTCCATATATGTTATTATTAATAATTCTTTAAATGGGATTTATAATGGTTGGTTTTTTTTTTTTTTTTAAGGAAATATTTGCGTTTTTATGATCTACCCAAATATTTAATTTGGAGGGCCATTTTCAACGAGTTGTAAATAACTCGCTATTAGAAAATGGAATCAAGTTGGGGTAGAGTGGGATTCGAACCACAGACCTTTGGTCCGTGAGTCCGAGACACTAGCCACAGGACCACAACCCGATAATACCAATACTAAAATGATTTCCAAATCGTTTGAATTTTTGTTTAGTTTTGTCTGGTAGTTTATTGTATAATTTCAGTCCCTGGTTCATTAGTCTTGATTGTCCTTGTCTTGTTTTAGAAAGTTGTATATGGTATTTGTCTGATATTCTCGTATTATGTCCAAGTTGACTACAATTTTTTCAAGTGTTAGTTTTTCGTCTACAATTGCATCAGCGACTAATTTATGGAAAAATTTTAATGATTATATTTTAAAGAGATCAGTAATATTTAATTGATTAGTTTGTTTAAAGGGTTCTCTGGTTTCGGTTGGATAGTCATATGCTAACTTTATTTTTTTATTTTGCTGTCTTTGTAGTCTGTTTATGTCGTTTTGATTTTCTGTTCCCCATAGTAGTTGCATAAAACATAATTGAGTTTTTACGTAGGCTTCATACATGAGAGTTTTTTCCGTTCTAGGAACCAAATTTTTTATTTTAAAAAAAGACTCGATATTTTATTTTATTAACATAAACGGCAAATCTGCCTTTTACAAACATTTATAAAACTACATATTTCCTTATCCCCAAGATTTATAAATAAAAAAAACCTAAAAATTATAACAAGATTTCTATTTAAAAAATTAACCTAAAAATTAGACAGCATATTCAGTTGAAAGTTTAAATAATAAAACATTCTACAGTGATACAACGAGAAAATCATAAGTACTCTTTCATACAGCTGGGCAAAGTGAACAAAAAACTGTGTACATTATGAAATGCATAAATAAATAAATATAACTACCATTCACCATCTTTGAAAAAGTTCAAAAGGTTTGTTCTATAGGAACAATACCCTACACTAAATATATTTCGCCACTTTGCTAATTAAACTGTTGATATGAATTTTCTATGTCAATTGTCTATTTATTGTTAGTCCTAAGTATTTAGCATATTCAATTTCAGTAAGTCAACAACAACAACAACAAACCATCACGCCGTTTCCCCGTAAGGGTAGGCAGAGAGGATAGAACGCCACAACACTCTATCTTTGCATACAGATCTCGCTTCCTCTACATTCATACATCTTCTCATGCACGCGCGCCGATTATTCCGACTTTTGACATGTCCATCTTTAAGTATTTGTTGGATTTGGTCATGCCATGTCTTTCTCGGTCTTCCTCTATTTCTGCATCCATCAACATTCGCATTGTAAATATTCTTAGCCGTTCTCTCGCTGTCCATTCGTTCTACATGTCCAAACCAGCGCAGAGCTCCTTTCTTGATTTTGTCGATAATGCTTGTCTCAGCCTTACATAATGTACGGATCTCAACATTTGTGCATCTATCGTACATAGTTTTACCACACATTCGCCTGAGAGATCGCATTTCGACAGCATTCAGCTTACTTTCATCCCTGTTTTTCCAAGTCCATACTTCGCTCCCATACATCAGGGATGGGACCAGGACTCCGTTGTGAACTGCCAATTTTGCCTCTTGTGACAACCATTTATTTGCCAAGGTCGATTTAAGTGCACCGTTCACTCTGTTCCCGGCACTCACCCTCCTTTCAATATCTTTATCAGTCATTCCATCCCTAGTGAACATACTTCCTAGATACACAAATTCCTCTACTTGTTTTAGTATAACTCCATTCACAGTGATTTCACATTTAGTCATACTTTCATTTCTTTCAAAAACCATCACATTCAATTTATCGACATTCATCAGCAAATCGCTTCTCTTGCATATCAATTGCATTGCATTGCAACATCAGTTAGTCTGTTTTATTTTTTATTCTTCTATTATGGATATAAGACAGTTTACGTTTCGCTCTACTATAGCAACAATAACAGGATATAGCTAGTGTAAAGCACACCCCTCTGTATCAAATTCATTATAATCCTGTAAAAATAGAACCCGGGCGCTGCAATATGATTTACTCTTCAAAGATGCCAGGAATATTCGGGTACCGCTGCACGAGATATGACGTCACTCCCGCTTCCGTGAACGGGAATATAAACACTCGGAAATATCCCGGAATTTAGTACAAAACAATCAAAACACGGTAACTTATATTTTGTTTTCAATTTCTTAAACAAAACTTTTAGACTCAATTTTTTTATAAACAAAAACTGGATATAACCCCCTGAGAAGTGTTAACATATTTATTTATTTAACACTTCTGTTACAACAATATTTCGGAAGTCAGATGGCAGAAGGGACCATCTGTAATTTTCAAAAATGTTCAGGAGAGCTGAAATAAGACTTAATTTCATGACTTTCATACACAAACTAAAATATTTTTCAGTTACTTTTCAATGATAAAATATCATTTTAACTAATGCTGTTTTTTTTTTCTTTTTTCCATGTGTATTTACTGAAATATTAATTTAAACTTTTGAAAACTAAAACACAGAAAAAAATACAGATGGTCCCTTCTGCCATCTGACCACCGATTTTGAGTTTGTTCAAATTTTTATAAACAACAACTACAACAACAACAAACCTTCCCGCCGTTTCCCCGTAGGGGTGGCAAGGAGGATAGAACGCCATATCACTCTGTCTTTACATACAGACCTCGCTTCCTCTACATTTATACATCTTCTCATGCACGCACGCCGATTATTCCTACTCTTGACATGTTCATCTTCAAGTACTTGATGGACTTGATCTGCCATGTCTTTCTCGGTCTTCTTCGTTTTCTGCATCCATCAAAATTTGCATCGTAGATCCTTTTAACCGTTCTTTCGCTGTCCATTCGCTCTACATGTCTAAATCAACGCAGCACCCCTTTCTTGATTCTGTCGACAATGCAAAGACTGGATTAAACTCTCTGGGGAGCTGTTAATATTAACATATTACAACAGAGATAAAAAACATTTTAGAAAATGTAATATAGAAGTCTAGGCATCTACAGGGCTTTATCATACCTGTCATTGGCCGGTTCAAGTTGTCAACATTCACCATTCTGCCCATATTTGAACAACTATTTTCCTTAAATTCTTTCATCTGTTGATATGTTTGTGTTTCAGCTCTTTGTCTTAAAAAAAGTCAACAGATGGAAGAGTTGAGAAAACATGGATGTTTAATCATAGGCAGAATGGTGAATGTTACATAGTGTATCAAGTGGTTACCTAAACCAACCAATGTCAGGTCATAAGTGCTGTAAATGCCTATACTTCCCCTTCCCCTCAAAAAAGTTGTCCCTCTCTTTTACAACATATTTAGACAATGAGGTCATTTTCTGTATAGAATGGTTGGCAGGGGTCGGTCAAATGTTATACCAGGAAGCTATAGAAATGTTGGAGCATCGCTAGAAGAAGATCATATAAGTCCAGAGAGACAACGTCAAAAATTTAGTTAAAAATTTATATTTTTCTCATCTGCTTCGAAATAGGCCAGGGGTGGAGCACATCAGTTAACTCTCGTAATAAGATTGATGATTATTTATGGATAACTGCTTTGTTGAAATTAAAATTTTTGAACTGGGTTAACTCTTTTCTACCTGGTGGGACTTTTAAGCACTTAAAAGATTACAGAATTTCTTGCCAATTAATGTTAAGCAAACATTAGTCCAGAGCTTACATCTTCCACTCCTTGACTATGCGGATGTATGTTATCCAGATGCTAACTCTGAATTACTTGATAAGTAAGAACGATTGCAGAATGTTTGTATTCGTTATATCTTTGATCTTCGCGAATTTGACCACATAACCGAGTATCGCACGCAACTACATTGGCTCAGTATCAGACATAGAAGAAACATTCACATTCTATCACTTTTCACAATATTTTAAATAATCCCACTTCGCCTGTTTATCTGAGAAAGCTCATCCAACTTCTTTCACAACACGGACTATCTCTTCGTTCTAGTAACGAGAGAACTCTTTTAATACCCTGTCATAACTCCAATTTTCTTGCTTCCTCTTTCACAGTAGCAGCCGCTTGATTGTGGAATAATCTACCCACTAATGTTGGAGACGCCCCTTATTTATTTACATTTAAGTCAAGATTGAAATGTCACAATCTAAATATTCTAAATCTAAATGTTCCTTTACCCTTCTTCTTTCCTTTACATCCCCTCTCCTCTCTTCATAGTATAGTGTATTTTTTTAAATATATTTTAATTTTGTTAATCTTTGTTTTTAATTTTTGTATAAAATTGTAAGATTCAATATGTCCATGTATTTGTAATTTTCTAAAACTGAACGGTTTGGGTAGGTAGGAAGAAATTGCCTTAAGGCAATATGCCCGCCCTTATATGTATAAAAAGTGTTAAATAAATAAATAAACAGTGTCGGCCCGCGCTTCTACAGCATACGTCATTATGGGTCTCAAACAAGGCTTGTATATTATGACCTTATTATAAATACGCGTTTTCTTATTTTTTCATATTATATTTCTCATAGTTGATGCTTCATACTCGTACAATTATGGTTTTATGTGGAATCCAATAACAACAATATTTTGTGTTCAAGGACTGGATTCAACTCCCTTGGGAGCTGTTGATATTAACATATTACAACAGAAATGAAGAACATTTAAGATAAGGTTGAAGGTAAAATTTTGGAAGTCTAGGCATCTACAGGGCTTATGACCTGTCATTGGCTAGTTTTTTTTTATTTTTCATTTTTTTATTAATAACAAATAAAAATACAATATTACAACTAATTACAATTTTACATTAATCAAATACATATATTTACATTAACGTTTCCCATTACGTAAAAAAAATTAATAATTATTGTGTACATAATGGGGAGTGACGTCTTACAATAGATTATTTTATTTTGATCAATAATATTTTAGAACAACACAGTTTAAGTGGTCACTTTACACACTGTGTAACATTCACCATTATGCCCATATTTAAACATCTTTATTCCTTCAATCCTTTCATCTGTTGACGTTTGTGAAGTGAAAGAGCTGAAACCTTTATTTATGCGGGTGAAATTCATCGAAAATGTTCTTCATCTCGGGTATTAGAAGCAAACTTATAAATCTCCATTGAAGGAGTTGCTGAGATATTTGCGAAAAACTTTCAAAAAAGAATTGTGGGATTTTTAATTATGCTTCACCAACTCAATGGAGAATGCTTAGTTTGCAGTATCAAAATGTTTCATTGAAATCTGTTTTTTGCAAGATTTGGACATGGTTTTGAATTACGCTATTATTTATTTATTTATTTATATTTATTTATTCACACTCTTTATCAAAATACAATTCCATATTCACTTTGCCCAGCTAACAAGGGTACATACCCCGTTCCAAGCTAGGCAATTACATTTTAATATATTATAATACTTAACAAACAAAATATAGACTTATTCGGATACACATTTTGATTCATATACATACAGACATACACATATATACACACATGTATATATAAATATACACATATATACACATGTACATACACACACACGTACATACACCCATGCGCATACACATACATACATTCATAAAAACATAGACAATTTATTTATGCGAAACTTCATGGTTGTCATCTATAAATATATATTTTTTAAATTATTCCTTATTTTTTATATTTTATTTTTGACATCCAGTAAGGTTCTCCAATCCGTGGCATCCATCAACTTTAAGTAGGTAGGTTTTTAGGCACAGTTTATTTTGGCATCAATAACTCATTTTTCTTCTAATATCCTCACTTGCAATAATTTCACACCTGGCGGCAAAATCAATGACTAATTTTTGATCATATTTTCAAAATGGCGGTATTTATTTTTTTTGTTCATTAACGCCCAAAAGCCATTTCCAAAAAATAAAAATAATATACATGATAACATGCTAAATAATAAACACAGAATATACGGAAAAAAATATGTGACATTAGTTTGAAAGGATATAATAAAGAGTTTTACAAAGTAACAAAAAAAAAAATAACAAAGGTATACAAGAAAAAACAGTAAGCATATACACAAAAAATGCAAAGATATTAGCTTATGAAATAAATTCTGCAAAGCAAACACAGTAAACAAAGTGTTACGGTGAGCAAGAAAGACAACTGAACGGATTTATGCAGAAATCAGCCAGCGATAGAAAAGTGAAACTGAGATAATAGCACTTTTGTAAAAATAGTGAATATACAAATTTACACAACAGTTAGGATGTTTTTGACTTTAACAAATGATAAACAGTGAAAACATTATATTTTTATATGACAAACAAGAATCTAATTATGTACTTGACCAGATTCAATGATTTTTAAAGAACCGTATCAACACCATTTTCAAAAGGTGATTAATACAATTTTTTGTTTGAAAGCGGTCTGGCTGTTTTTAGCAGAACATTGAATTGATCTTACTGCACCCGAAAACATAAATATCTCATTTTCTCACAATTGTGGACTGGCTGCTTTCTGCATAACTACGTTCAAATTTAAGTTAAATTAATAAACAAGCAAGCATATATTATCGCGAAAAAATAAGAAATAAAAATATTTAAAACAATACTACTACATAAAGATGTATACCGCCAGAGACACAATATTTGAATATCATTAATGCATAAATCTGTAAATAAATTATCTGTTAGGGCTCTACTTTGGTTCAAATTAATTTGTCAGCATGCGTCGCACTCCGAGTATAAACTCAAGTTGGTACATGATTACAACACCAGGTTTACTAGTATGGAAGGGCTAGCTGTTTCTAGATACTGCAATAAATATGGCAAAAGGACATTGCAATACAGTGTACCTAAAATATTTAACATGTTACCAAATAATATTAAAAATACTTAGTTAAATACAGGAGTGAGACGTTTGCTCAAATTATGGTTATTAGAAAAAAGTTTTTTGTATTAGTGATAGTTTTTAATTTTTCATAATGTAATATGTAATTGTTTTTTAAGTAAAATTATTGTTAATATAGGTTAAGTGTAAAAAACTATGTAATTTATAAGAACCTGCTGACGAGTTGTATGTACTCATATGCAACTCAGCGGAACTTTAATTTAAGACTATTTTGTAAATATATAAAATAAAAAAATATCGGTGACATTTCAAAACGTTTGGTTTTTTAAGCTCAAAAATAACATTTTTTGTGGATTCGTTACTAGGTTGGCGCGTTAAAGTTACTTTTATTTGTTGATTACTGTGTTAGAATTCATTTACTGTAATTTTTAAACAGAAGGAAAACATTTTCAAAAAGGGAATATGGAAGTCTAGACACTTACGGGGCTTATGACTTGTGAGCTGGTTTAATTGGCCATTTTACGCATTGTGTAACACTCACCATTCTGCCTATGTTTAAACATTCCACATTTCCCCACCTCTTCCATCTGTTGACTTTTCTGAAGTAAATAACTGAAACCTTTATCATGTGGGTGAGATTCATCCGGCTGAATCAATTCACCTACTAGGCAACGCCTGAAACCAATTATTCAATTCTTTTTGTTCGTTTTTATTTGTCAAGTTTTTCTCGGGAAACATTTCTGTTATCTGATTTCCGGAAGTAAATATGATGCTTTTACACTCGAATATTTCACATTTCCTGGTCGGGCACCTGAAGCGTAAAGCGGATGTTACCTTTATTTAACAAAAAAATATCAATATACGCTGCGATTGGTATACCAATGTTGTGCCCTATGCACCATTAGGCGCGGAAAGGGAATGATGGTAATGAATTACAATAATGTTTATTCCAGCAAAATGGCTAAACAGGGCAAACCCAATTACACCATATAAAACAAAACAAGTTTTATTTTGACATTACAATGTAGACCTTACATAATATGTAAAGTGTATGAATGTTTTTGTTTTTAAATATAAACTTCCTTAAAAATACAAAATTAAAATTACTAAAAATAATCAACTTATAAAAAAAAAAAAAAGAAAGAAAATATTTAATAATTTTTTGCATAAATGATATAAAATAAAATAAAAGCTTTTATATTATGTCCTTGTGGTCTCAGTATTTGCAGTCATTGCTCGAACAAAGGTGAATAGAATAGAATTAAATTCTAAACAATGTTTTGTGATACTTTGGGCAGGAAAGGGTTAAACCTTAAATACTTCATCATCATTCCCTTTCCGCACCTAATGGTACATGGGGCACTGTATTGGTACACCAATCGCAGCGTATCTTGATCATTTTTGTTACATAAAGGTAAGGCGATCAGTCTCACGCTTCAGGTACCAGTCCAGGGACAATGAAATATTCTAGTGTAAAAACACCCTTATAATAATATTTCTCATCAACCATATCGGGAATCGAGCCCGAGACCTCTCGCATGGTAGGCAAATGGACTGACCATTATTAAATTAATTTTACGTATTTAAATTTCCAAAATAATCGTATTTTTGGAAGTAAAGCGGTGATTGAATTAAATTAGTTGCGTCGATTTTCATTGTCAATGTTAGTAATATGTAGATCTATTTTTGTTTTGACTTAAATTACACTCAACATGACTTCCTTCACTATATTCGACGAATAACAAAATTACATAAAACAAAAATTATCCCAACTTATGACTGCGACACGGTACAAACTACTTGAACGTAAACACATCATTGATAAAGGATGTTAAGGAAACTTTAAACAATATGTCATTTCTATATTTATTTATTTAATTAGGTAAATAAACAGTATGTACACATATATAGTATTGCCACTTTCTTTGTATATTAGTGTAAGAAACCCATGCACACACCAAAAAAAATGTTTACACTTAATACAATAATTTAAATTATGTTCAATATAATAAATGTAAAAGAAACGAAATGAAAAAATATTTATATAATAATAATGTTAAATGTCTGCTTCTCTCAAAATTTCAATAATTTTTGACCTAAATTTACATACATTGTCACAAAAAATATCAGCCTCGGTAAATATATTGTTATATTGGTCGCATATTCTAGGTATTGTAGATTGTTTAAAATAGTTTGTTGACGCGTTTTCAGTGTAAAACAAAAGATTTGTCTTGTCGGTCTAGATGGCACACGGAATGGAAGTCTTTCTAGTAGGTTAGGAGAATCAATTTTATTATTTATTAATTTGAATAATTAAATATATGTAATAAACATATGTAATACGTCAACATAGATAATCATACCTGAATATGGGAGAAAATGCCAAAAAAATGCTTTAGGTGTAAGCGCATTTAAAAGTCTTACAGTAAAATACTTAACTTACTTAAAATCATTTTTACCGTAATTTTTATGTTAATTTTTTTCAACATATTTTCAAAAGGAATAATTTAGTGTGCTGTGTTTTTCTCAAAGGCTTTAAGCATGAACACAGATGTTTACTGACGCCGCGGCGCCTTGCGAATTTATAATAAAATTGCATTAGTAAGGAGAAATGAGAATATTCCAAGCCCTTCTACGAGTATCTAAAATATGCACTAGCTGAAAGTACAAATCAACGAAAATAATTCCAGCTTTATTTGATGGTCTGTATTGCTGGTGTTAAATAGAATTTAAAGGAATTTATCCCTTCACTTCTTAAAATCTTACAGCTGTGGGATTTAGGTTGCTAGGGGTTGATTGGAACTCCTACCCAAGGTTACAAGAAGACACGAGGTTGCTGTTTGATGGGTATTTATTACATGGCGAATAAATAATGAATTATGTCCGACGAGTGTTACGTCGATGATGGGTTGAAGAGACTGCACTTGAACTACATGCTGGAACTGAATGACGTCGAGCTGGACTGACTGACTGATCTTAACATTTCTTCCGCAACATAAAATATGTTCATAACCTAATCAGTGCATGCTTGTCCTAATCAGTGCATGTACTTATTTGGGAGATCTAAAGATTCTCTAAATAATACAAAACAAAGCGTAGAGGACATTATTAAGATGGGGGAGACTCAACTTCTAGATATTATTTATTTATTTATTTATTTATTTATATACGGCATTTCTGCCATTTACATATATGTGGTATAAAGAGTGCTTAGAAATAAAAATATTAAAAATAAAAAAAATCGAGTGTGAAATATTAATATACTCGTACTATACACATTATTCATTACTTGAAATACATACATATTTTAAAGAAATTATACAATAACAAAATACATTAATCAATCAAATTATAACTATTCCAACCCAATCTTCTGAAGATGATTTGCTCTTTTTGATAAAAAGATGTTGGTCACTTTATTTTTTAAGTTAGGCAGAGATAAACTAAATATATCAAAATGTGATGCATATTCATTCCCGGTATTCTGTAATCTAACAATAGGTGAGTTATATTGAGCTACCGTTCGAGAATTTTGACAATAAAATATTGTAGATGTTCTGCTTAATCTAGGTGGTACATAGAATGAAATCAATTTCAGTAGATCAGGGGTATCAAACATTGGTTTTATTATTTTATATAAAGTCATAAGATCGGTCGATGTTCTTCGTTCTTGCAATTTAGTAAATTTAAGAGAGTCTAAAATTTTGTTATAATTTAATTGATTAGTAGAAAAACCCATCTTAAAATTAATATATCTGAGAAATTTATTCTGAATTCTCTCAATAGAATCTGAGAAAGTGATTTGATAAGGTGACCATATTGGAGAATTATAATCTAGTTGGCTTCTAACAAGAGATGTGTAAAGATATTTTAATGTGTTCATATTATTAAAATCTTTTCCGGTTCTAAGTACAAATCCTAATAATTTTACAGCTTTGTTAGATATTTTAATAATGTGCTCTTTAAATAATAATTTTGAATCGAACAAAACACCCAGATCGCTCACGGTAGAAACATCAGTAATTTTAATTTGATTTAACATGTAATTAAATAGAATCGGATATTTTATTTTATAGAATCTCATAGCTTGACATTATGACAATTGATCAAAGAATCAAATTCAATGTTGCTAATTTTTTATTTATTTTTTATTTTATTAATTTTTCACGCCCTTAAGGCTTTTAAATACATGAAAGTTATATAAATATGAGTATATAAACAACATTAAATTTAAAAAATACAATATAAAGCAACAAAAGATAGAACAGTTTTAAACAACTTTCATTTGTGTTTTTCTTTTTCCTTCTCTTTTTTATACTTTCATAACTAACCTTACATATAATTGCTTTATAATATGGAAACTTCACTGGTCCATTAGAATTAAGTCTAATTGTCTAAAATATTAAACTTTGTAACTGTACTGTATGTTTCCTAAATAAAAGAAAATAAATAAATAAACCGTGTTAAGTAGTAAAGTTCATATAAAAAAAAGAAGACGAGTATATAAACAACATAAATTTAAAAAAATACTATATTAAGTAATAAAATATTGAACTGTGTTTAGAAGTTAAGTTGAATTTAAAAAAAATATACATACAATAATATTTATAATTTTTTTATTTTTAAATACGCTAAATAAATTCAGTTAAAGGTTTAAAGCAGCTAGGTACATTATGTTATAAAATACAATATGAACAGAATATTAAGTTCTATTTGATATGGAACATATATATTGATATTTAAAATTTACAAGACTCATGTTGTTAAAGACATCGATGTTGTTAGCATATTGGTTCGCGAGTACATGCATCCGCATTACTGGCGAATTCGCGCTGTAATTGGTCGATGATGGACCGCAGTAGAACAGAGTATTACATCGGGTAACTCGACCAGGCACTCGCACATTAATCAAATTGATAAGTTCACAACAATCGGACATTAATATTATTATTTTGAACAAAAAAAAAAGCAAGTCATTTAATTTTCGTCTGTTTTCTAATGTTTGGATGTTTGAATACTCATTTAAGTATGTGTAATTTATGTATTCAATCGGTATACTTAATTTAAAATTGATAAAACGCAAAAAAATATACTGAACTCTTTCGATGTCCTTAACATGAACCCTGTAATACGGTGACCATATAACTGAGTTATACTCGAGTTGACTACGCATTAAGGAAATTAACAGAATTACAAGAATTTAGCACTATGAAATTAACAGAATCATTAAAAAAATAGTTCCGAGATATTTTCAAAACAAGCTAAAAAATAATGAGTTCTTTCATAACTATACAACGAGAGGATCTAAAAATATAAGACTGGAAAAGAAATCAAAAGCAATGTCCCAAAACTGCCTTGTGTATGAGGAAATACAATTATTTAAGGAAATGCCAGAAAACATAAAAATGAAAAACGTAAATATATCTCAAATAAAAGGTAATATATATGTATAAGTTTTACATACATTGTAAATAGTGAATATACAAAGGATAATATAAGTGTAAATATTGAACAGTTGAAAGGGTAAACTGAATTTAAACCACTCAGATAACCCTGAAGATGGCCTCATGCAATGGTAGCCAAAACGTTGGACCAAACCCAACACACACGGTATCACCCAAAAAATAAACATATTGATTGTGTTGTAAATATATATTATATAAGACTATGTTTATCATAGAACTAAATTTTTTATTTTTTTTAAAAATATGTTTGTTGGTTTTATATTTTTGTGCAACAACTTTGGTGAAGATGTATAAAAGGTTTTGCATGTTGGTTTAATTGGTGTCCTGACGGACAGACGGACACGTCTCGAAACCGGTAGACATAAAAAAGTCGGCAGTGGCTATATACAAACATTAAACAATATTTAGTTAAATATTTGTTTTGATGGTGGTTTAACACTGCATTATTTTACGGTACCTGAACTAGACTGATAAGAATAAAAAAAAAATACAATAATTTATATTTTATATAAAAAAAAATGAATTTATTCACATGCAAAAAAATAAACAACCAACAATATTTTTTGGTGTCAATACCGTTTTCGAAAAGCGTATTGTTTTCATTGCTGTCAAATTAATATTAACTTTCCTTATTTTAATTATATGTTTTTAAAACGATTACTTTTTTAAAATATTATTTGAATTTTATCGTTTATCTTTGTAACCCGACTGATGTTTGCGTCTGCATTTGAATTTAATTTGTAATCATAAAGATTTCGTGTTCTATCGTATTTTTAGCAAGCCATAAAATTATGGTAATTAACATTAATCTTTGAAGCAATATGGTTTAACACACTTTGTGGTTTTAAAGCATGATCAAATATTTTGAAAAGAAACATAAAATAGTACGTCTGGGATTATAAACTTTAAGCTATAAACTAAGTAGTTTATATATCATTTTATTAATATTTTTATGTTTTACATCATTTTTTTATTTTTTTAGTTTTTTTTTGCACCACAACAGGACAGAAGACCCAATTACAGTGGTAAATTACATCACAGAACACCCGAGCTTGAGAAAAATCACATTTAATTTTAGTGTTCTCTCCTGGAATTCAACCCGGAACCTTCCGTGTGTGATTCAAGCGTCTTGACCACTACAACACGGAGGCCGCTTTTCATGTACAATACAGCACAACCACCAATTGCAATGTATATATCAGTAGGTATTTAAAAAAACATCTAAAAAAGTACAAAATAAATCATTTGAGCACAACATTGAAAACAGCAATTCAAATTATTTGTTTAAAAATGGCTTCTGAATTTGGGCCCCGAGAACTGCCTTGAGATGGTCACACCACTGAAACAGTAGTCAATTTGCATGTTTGCTGTTTATAATTTATGTTTATATCGATGCAGTGTTTTGATTATCATATAATACACTGTCATATATGTATTTGTGCGGATGATGGAGGACCGGCAGCCGGCCGGTGTAAAGGAGTCAAAATATTGCGTATTGTATCTTTTTCAACTTATTTCTTAAATGTACGTAGGTGTAGGTACACTTAAAATCATATTTAATTTTATATAAATAATCCTTACACTGTACAATATTCACCAGTCTGAAGATGCCCATTAGAAGGTGAAAGCGCTAATTGGTCAAAATAAATAAGTGGAAGTGTACCAAGTATTTTTTAAATCAATAACTTATATGTAAATATAAGTTATTACATCAAATAAATAAAATAAAAATTAATGTGAATATGTGCAAGCCTTATCTCCCAAACAGCTGTTTTTTTAAACCATTTAGGTTTTTTTTTTAACATATGCAAGTATCTTTTAATGTATATTTATCGTTTTTAGTACAAAATTCTGATCGATCTCTTCTTTAGACCAGTCTGTTTTTTGGTTGGCTGGAAGACATTGCATTTGGCAGTAAGTCCGCCAAAGTACTTATTCTTCGTAATTGTATTTTTAAATAAATAAATAAAAATATAATATAAGATTTGAATAACGTGCCCCTAGGAGCATCAAATCATCGGCATTCTCTCAAGAGTCACATCGTAATGTATGCACTGTCGTTCAGTATGGAAATCTATGGACTCGCATTGTCGCTTTTCGGATAACGCGGCATCTCGGAATATGACTGTCAAATGTGAAGAATGTGCTTCTCCGTACTGCGGCTTCCATTCCTCAAAGTGCATTATTTGTTAAACTTACTCTCGGGAATATGTTGCGTACGAGTGTATGCACGGCTGTCCAATTCCACAATTTGACTTGTGTGATATTTTTATGCGATCGTAGATGGAAACATTGAACTAGAAATATTTTATTTTAATATATTACAACAGAGTTGAAGCATAGAAGGAATATTGAAATATAGGCATTTACAGAGCTTATGACTTCTCGTTGGCTGGTTTAAGTAATATATTCATATCAATCTTTTACAATTCATGTTGAACATGTTATCAATAAATCCTTAAAACTTCCTGGGTTTATTAACAGAAGCACAGCTGACTTCAAAAATATCAATAACCCTTAAAACTCTCTTCTGTTCCGTAGTTTGCTCGCACCTAGAGTATTCCTTTGTTATCTGGTCTCCATATTATGATGTTCACATCAATAATATTGAATCAGTTCAACATCGATTTTCAAGAAAGATAGGCTGGAAGATGGGCTTATCCAGAGACCTATACACGTATAATGAGTTAGAAACTACTTTGAATATATCTTCTCTTCAAGACCGTCGAAATAAATCCAACCTTATAGTCCTATTTAAAATTCTCAACTCACTCTTTGATGCGCCTGAACTACTGAGCTAAATAAAATTAAATATCCCAACTAGAAACCTCAGACAAAACTTACTCTTTCATACCGATAACCATAGAACTAACTATGGTTTTCATTCCCCTATGCCCAGAATTCTTAGGTCGGCCAACAAACATACCAGTCTTGATTTCTTTGATAACAAGTTGTCTTTTTTCAAACGATCACTGAATAAAATTCAATTATAAACACCTCTCTCCCGCTTCCACTCCCACAAAGTCTACTATAAACCATTGAGTCTTTCTAATTTTGTTATCATAATTTTCTATGTTTAAATGTGTTCATAAAAATGCCCATTGGGCGTATATATAAATAAATAAATCAATAAATCAATAACTTCCAAGGGGGTTGAATTCAGTTCTTGTCAATAAAAAACAAGTAAGTTTTAAAGTTTGTATAAATAATAGAATTAATGAAATAATATATTTAAAATGTATACTAAAAATGCATTATGTAACTTAGCAGACATTATAATAATAAATATGTTCATCTCCCTTCCCCTCCTTATCTTCAAGCATCCTTGTCCTAATACCGCTCAATTTACAATAACATACTGTTCTTAAAAAAAAAATAAAAATTCTTTGATTATTGAAAAATATTTACGAGTACATGAAAATAACATTTTTACATTTATAAACTTATATGTATTTATTTAATATGTAATATATTTTCTTTACTAACTTTGTATACTTTGTGAAAATCTGTTATTAGTTCTGAGTTTATACACTTTATCTGTTTGTTTACTATAAATATGTATGTAGAACTGTTGATTTCCCAAATAAAAGAAAAATTAAAAAAAACAAAAAAATAAAAAATAAAATTTTTTAATGAGAAAATTTAATCAAACTGCGGAACTTCTTAGACGAATCGGGTTGAGTTGGGCTGCGTTTGGAAAACTGAAACACGTTTTCAGAAACAAGGAAATCTCAAATAATCTGAAGTCCAAAGTCTACACTTACGAAGAAATGGAGTCAATGTTAAAAATCTCAAGTCTACAAAAACGTAGAAATAACATTGACTCCATATTTATATTTAATTTGCTGAATGGCTTAAATGATGTACCATCGTTACTGGAACAAGTGACATTCAATGTTCCAATCCGTCGGTTGCGAAATAATAATGTGCTGTTCCTTGATCAACACAGCACAAACTATGGCTTGCATGCACCAATGTCTCGATTATGTCGTATTGTAAACTCGAAACAAGATCTGGTTGAAGTATAAAAATTCAATTTTTACACTTGTTGAATCTAGTTCTTGCCTACAGAAATTTGGACAAATTAAAAATATTATTACTAATTGTAGGGTAATTAATCCAAAAGATGAATCTCACCCACATCAATAAAGATTTCAAATCTTTAATTTCACAAAAATCAATATAATAAATAATTTAATAACTACGCCTATTCAAAAAGACTCTAGGCAAAATGGTGATGTTATATTGTGTGTAAAGTGGCTACTTTAATTATCCAATTACGAGTTATAAGCCATATTAATCATCAGTATTTTGAGTGTCCAAATTTGTGTAGACAAGGACTGGGTGCAACCCCCTTGGGAGCTGTTGGTATTAACATATTTCAACAGCTACCTGTATTGTTTCATGTTTTAAGCTCTCTTAAATTGACAGCTGCCAATGCGACGGTGAAACTCCTCAAGAGGTCCCTCACCTGTTGATCCATTGCCCCTTTTTCAGCTTTCAAAGACAACAACTCGAGCCGCGATGCAAAAGCCTGGGTGAAAATCCATGCGACATCCCATCGGTTATAGGTAATAAAGAACTCACACGAGAGGTAGTATCGTACATGGTCCATATAGTGCAGGCAATTGGTAAAATAAACCTAAGTAGGGAAGAAAATGCCGAACACTCCTCTAGTGGAACGGAAGGCCTGTTGACTACTGCCAACACGCCGGCTTCTCCTGAAGAGTTTTAAGTGGTTTCCTCTCCACATGAGTAAATGCTGAGAAGTTCTTGATTGGCCCACATTAGTATATCCTTCCTTATCCCAACATTTCAGATAAATTTAAAGAAATTTAATTGCAGAAAAATCTTTTTTTTTAAATATAAACCTTGTATATTACAAGCAAGGTAATATACAATAAAGAAACTCCTATTTACAAAAAAAATAAATTTATATAAATATATATTTAAACAGAGATAAAAAACGTATAAGAAGCGTTCTTAAGATTTATCGGGGCAATCTTCAACGAGTTGTAAGTAACTGTTAGAAAAAGGGAGTCAAGTTGTTATAGAAACGGGTTTGAACCTCGGACTTTAATTAGATTAAAATCATATTATTATTTCATGTATTAAATTACATTCAGTTCATACTTTTATTTTAAATCCATTTTAGCAAACACAAGAATGAAGTTCTATACAATAAGCGGCTTAACAATATACGAGTAATCGTAATATTACAATGTAATCCATTTTTAAGGCTCTTTTCAATTGTATTAAGCACTTTCCAGGCTCTTACTTTGTATTATCTGACAAGCCTAAAATACGAGCTATTCAGACCAGCTCGAATCGTATTTTTTACTAATTTTTCATCATTATTTTCCGTACATGGCACACAATAGGACAGTAGCGCACCCTTTAAAATGTCATCTTTCATAATTACGCACTGGAAAGAGAAACATGTCTTCTTTCGGCTGAATTTTACCAGCACAAAACACATCAGCGCGACTCAGTTGCAAAGCACAAAACATTAAACACAAAACATTCGCCCGCTGTATCAAACACATTGTTTTTAATAGGGACGGGAAAAAGCTTACACATTCGGCATAAAATTCTTTTTTTTTTTCAAATTCGAATTCATTTATTAGTCTGAAATAACAACAAATAAAACAAAATATTTAAAGTTTTTAATAGAGACAACAAGTTTTTTATTCATTAAAATATACACATTCCAAAAATAATAATACTTTTTTTATAATTTATTTATTAGTATAAAGGTACATAATAAAAATAAAAATAAATAATTTATTTGACCAGTTTTAATCATTTTTAAAGTCTGCGTGACCACATAACCGAATATGTGCATTTTGCAGAAAACAGCCAGCCTTAGTGGCTGCGCTAGTGGTTGGTGGGATTAAGTGGTTTGTAGCTGGATGGACTACCAGTTGATAGAGGTTCACCTATCCTTCCAACTTATCCTATCCTATGTTTTCCCAACTTCCTATATTTGTTAATTCTCCTTGTCTCTATGGCTATGGGTAGCTACGGTTGCCATGAAAACAATTTTCTATATCCATAGCAACCAACATCAACAATCTTTTTTCTCTTGATAATTTGTATTGTCAACAACTGAATGCATCACATTTTATCTGCCCGCATTCGCTCGTCTTTTAATCATCTGCCCGCATCCGCACACATTTACATTTTCTGATCGCCGCGCCGCCACATTCGTCTATATATTTCCCGAATAACTGTAGTGAAAGTGCAGTCTTCGCCAAAAAAGGGACACACTACCCAGAAGCCGGGACTTGGAGATAGCATCCGGATTCTTGTCTCCGATTCCCTTTCCTGACTTCCCAAAGGTAGGATTTTTGTCTGCTGTAATTTGTTTGACCGCAGACTGTTCTTGTTCATCTGCCATCATCGCGCAAACGCAGCTTTTCTCACCCCGCAAATATTAACACAGATCAACGATTCAGTTAAATAATACCCATGCAAATTTATAATCGCCACCCCGCCTAGAAAAACTCTATGTATGTTGTCTCATTATGAATTATTTATTTTTTCAATAATTATGTTAGGTTACTAAATTGTAAAAAATCACTTTAGTAATGTGTTTTTATATCTTAAAGGAATTAAGATTTTCTGAAATCTGACTTACCACACAACCTAAAATATGCATTTTGCAGAAAACAGACAGATCTAATATTGAATGATTGAATGAATTGGATGATGCTAACTATGAATTTGAGGTGATATTCTGTATTAAAACGTATTTTTTATGACATGTATTTTTAAATCGAAGTATTTATAAAATTAAAATATTTTTGTTTTTATCCACTTTCATTTATTTAAGAAAACTAGATTTTTAGAGGCATTATTCTTCCCATCAGCACCTATACCGTAAGATTTTTCTAGTGCTGAGGGCATTTTTTTATGATCAACACTATTTTCAATGGATAATTATTACAACTTTTTGTATGAAAACGGCCAGAATGTTTTTATCAGAACATAGAATTGACCTTACTGCGCCCAATAACACCAATATCACAATTTTTCAAAATTGTGGACTGGCTGCTTTCTGCATAGCTACGTTCAATAGTGAAATATATATATTTTTTAAACATTTTTAAAGTATTAGGGTATATGAAATACTGTCGGGTAAAAAATAAATATTTGCTACTTACTCGTATTAGTTGCATCAAAAATATTTTTAAATTTTGAATTCCTGCCAAAACGCCACGCCCCTAAAATACATCACGATTCATCTTAAATTTTAACTTTATTTCTAACCGTTTAAATATTTATAGAACATCGTCACGAATCTTGACGTCACAATTGTCAATGCCAAACATGTCGCGTTTCGAAAAACGAAAAAGGCGTCATATTTTTTTGTAATGTATTTTTTAAAGTTATGTATAAAAATATTTCTTCACAATATTATTATTGGTTTCGAAAATGCAATTAAATATTCTAAATGCATTTCATATATTTTTGTGGGTATTCGTAGTATGTGATATACAGTTATAGTTGGATAATTAATAAAGCGCCATTTTTGTGGAAATCACCTCAAGGACGCTGTACAGTAAATAAATATCCCAGCACGTCTTGCAGCTACAGAGCCTATGGACGGTAAGAAATCTAGCTCCCATTTATAAATTTTTAAAATTGACAAAGAAATTTCGTGAATAAAAACTACAAAATACAAATAATAATAATAAAAAAGAGTTAGACTACAACACGTCTTGCAACTACTAAGCGCATGGAGTTTGGCTTGGGTTGGAATTCTAGACCCCATTTACAAAATTTAGGTATTTTATAGTTGATAACATTTATATTTGGAAGCTAGATTATTAAGTTTATTTTTATTTATTTATTTCACCTAAAACATTATATCTTTTCTTTTCTTTATGAACACCTCACTGGGCATAACCCGCGTCGAGGCATTAATTTACATTATTTTATTTTTTTGTTCTAGTACATGATAAATATAATATAATATAATAAATATAATATAATTGAAATAAACTTAAAACATAAATAGCAGACATGCAACAATGATTCCGAGTTCAAATTGACTACTGTTTAAATGATATCAATAAATTAACAATAAATAAACGTGTGCATAGAGCATAGTAATAAATTTGTCCAGTGATCATGCCAATAAGTAGGCAATAAAAAAAATGGAATAAATAAAGCACTGTTTCAACAATATGGTTAACAAAATAAAGATAGATGTCCGAAGAGAAGCTTTTGTAAATTATTATTATAATGGATAACTTATAAAGCGCCATTTTCGTAATATAATACCTCAAAGGCGCTTTACAAAGTTATTATATATGAAGATATAAATTTCATTTTAACTTTTTTAATTTTTAATTTAAGAAAAACAATGTACTTTGTCACCGCATACTAAGAATTTATTCAAGTGATTTAGAGAACATGTGGGTTTTAAGTTTTTTCCGAAACATTACTTCACTCTCACAGTTTCGCACCTCTGCTGGGAGAGCATTTCATGCTGTAGGACCTACGACCGCAAATGCGCGTTCGCCGAATTTAGTGCGCTGTTTGCGTAGAGGTATAATAACTTTTCCTTTCGACGTAGATGTAGCTAATCTAAGCGTAAGACGTCTGTCAGCTAGTTCATCTAGAATGCAGAGTTCCTTTAGATATTCTAGAGCAGAGTTGTGCAGTGAAAGTAGGTAGATACCTCTGCCATGTGGCTGCTTGATGTTTCCTGGAACGGGAATTCTAGAGGGATGATGCCCATTGTTCCAACGACTTTGTGCCCATTTTGGTCTGTATTGCTTCGTCTAATGAGACGCAACATTCATGTTCTTTTCACTTTTTTATATTAATATTAGACAAACGCGTGTATGGTTTGATTTATAATTTTATATGTATTTCTGGTAATTTGTTATTGTTTTTTTTAAAATAATAAATAAACTAACTTTAAAAATAATCCACCTTCAGATACCTGCGCCATGTAGCCTACTGGATGCTTGATAAATTTTAGAAGATGATTGATGCACATGTCTAGTTACAGAGGGATGATAACTATTGTTTCAACGACTTGGTGTCCATTTTGGTCCGTATTGTTTCATTTTACGAGACACAACATTCCCGTTTAAATCACTTTTTTACATTAATATTACATAAACGTGTATAAAAGAGGTTTGATTGATCAATTTGTGTTTTATAAGAATACAGATATTGCAAATATTATGTATCATACGTTAGTTTGTTTTTTACTAAAAACTGTTGTATTTTATTAATTATTATTAGCTAAATTTGGGTACTTTCGCATCAAAATTTGATGCATTTTTAAACGGTTTTAATGGAATCATAATAAATTTTAGATGAATTTAATGGATTTTCATAAAAGATTGCTCGAATTATATTTCCCTCTTATTCACAGAATGCAAAAAAAATAAATTTGGTCTCGTTCTTCCCATTTCTAGTCCACGGCGCGGTGCGTTATATCATACTTCCGGGGTACAATACAGAGAGCGTCCACAAAATTCGTATTCGGATTTTACCGAAATTACATGAAATTAGCGTGATTCAGGTTACACAAGGATCGCTCGACTGTGAAACTCCGCGCTGAGGTTCAATTTCCTACAGAAATTTGAGAAACAAATATAATGGATCTTTATTTTGTATAGCTGGCCTGGCGTTATCGCGGTTAGCACGTTAAGCTACCTTACCCGACGACCCGGGTGAAATAGCAAACAAAACATGCCATTCGATATTTTAAAAAACATTTTTCTTCAACACAACAAGGAAAAAGAAATATTTGCGTTCTTATGATTTACCAAAATATTTCATTTTTAGGGCCGTGTTCAACGAGTTGTAAATAACTCACTATTAGAAAATGGAATCAAGTTGGGGTAGAGTGGGGTTCGAACCACGGACCTTTGATCCGTGAGTCCGAGACACTAGCCACAAAAAAAAAACAATTTAAACTGAAGGTCAAATATTGTACTAAATGTTATTAAATATTTGTGTATAACCACTTACCGACTTTTCTGTGTCTACTGGTTTCGAGACGTTCCCGTCTTCACCATAGTTGTTCAAGGTGAAGGTGTATAGTGGGTTTTGCATGTTAGTTTAATTAGTGTCCTGACGAAGAGACGGGTACGTCTCGAAACCAGTAGACATAGAAAAGTCGGTAAGTGGTTATATACAAATATTTAATAACATTTAGTGAAGGTCATTAATTTATTAATCATTTTACTATCCTTTCAAGAAAAAAATATTTGTTTCGTTGGCAGCATACTGATAAGATAAAATAAAATAGGCAAAAATTCGTAAGTTAAGTAAACCTTGAGAAAGAAGCTTGTTTAGCTATGAAACCGGTTGGTTATTTTATTTTAAATATTGGTTAAAAACAAAGTTCTTTATTTACTTTATTATAACGAATAACCACAGAAATAATGCTTCAAATTTATATGGATATGCAAACATAGGCAAAATGGTGAATGTTACACAATGTGTCAAGTGGCCACTTAAATCAGTCAATGACAGGTTGTAAGCCCTGTAAATGCCTAGACACATATATTCCCTTTTCTAAAATGTTTTCCATCCCTGTTGTAATTTGTTAATATATATATATATATATATATACTCATGTGTATAATATTATTATTACAGCACGCATAAAAATGTGTTTGTATTTATTTGCACTAGTTTGCGATTCAAAAGAAAAAGGATAAAAACGAATCGTTGTTTGTTTAACAGTAAGTTGTTCTAAAAGTATTTATTTTTATGCTTTTACAAGAAAAATTAGTTTAGTTAAGCGACTCCTCCCCATCTTATAATAGCTGTAATCTCTAGTGATTAGCAGAGTGCAAAGAAGGTACATTAATCACATGAGTTTAGGATCAACTTCATTCGGTTCTCTTATAAAAGTACTCTCTTCCTTAATCCTTTTGCTAAGCTGCAATGTTCCTTAAAGGATGAAACGTCAAGGAATTCTTTTCCGTGAACGAAAATTATATCTACACGGGAAAAAGTTTCGCAATTAAGTCCATTAACCGACCCGACTTTGTAACTAGCACTGAAGTCCGGAACGTACGCAGCAGCCTCCTACAACGAGCGTCTTGAGGATGCGGCGGTGGACCTGGCTTGGACACGTGCTACGCATACCTCAGTGCCTCGATTATGAACGCTATCTTCATCTGTATATATCGAGACGGTATACTTAACTTCTGTACTATCTGTATCTTACCTCGGTATGTTCTACCTACTTGTCACATCGACATCATATGATCAAAAAGAGCCAATGGAATGACCGCAAACAATTAGTCCGCGTTCCTTACGTCATTAACATTTCATTTAATTCTCATTTATATTTTAAATAGGCTTCTGTAATAAAAAGTGCTCACTTTAAAGCGACTATAAACTTCAATAAATCCCAATTCAAGCAAAAAATGCTCTCTTGAATATGAATTTTAGAAACTTTTGGAAATCACCTAGACGGTACGCTTAACGGTCGTCTGTATGTATCTACCAATCGACTACAAAGCCGGCTTCTATAATGTCTCGATACATACACTCGGAAAGATAGTAAAACAGATGGAACAAATATAATAACTAAATTATTTTTTTAGAGTGGTTACTTTCTGACGCATATAATCTGTATCTGACGCCTAGATACTCTTATTTGTTAATAGAACAGAACCCTGCGACATTGTTTTCACATCTAGGTGTTCGTTTTATTAAAATGACAGTTATGTCGGAATTTAATTCGACTTCAAAACTTACTTATTTCTCTCTCATATTTTGAATAGCCTTTTAAGAAAAAAAAATGCCAACTTCAAACCGATTAAAAAATGTAATAAATCATAATTAAAGGAATAATTGCTCGGCGGAACAAAAATTTTGACACTTTTGACATGCGTAGATAAACGTATTGAGGGGTTCTAGACCCATCGGTATAAACCGATGTACTTACATCAAAACTTGATGGTGGGAGTATCGGTAGTGTACCTTTATAGTCGGTCGGGAGACTTTTATCTTCAACTATGACGTCACACTGAAGCTATGTCATTTTAAAGCGTAGATATGTGTATCGTGACGTACGCTTCCCCTTGTTTCATATCGATGTACCTACCCAAAACTTGAAGGGGGGGTGGGGGGTCGGTAGTATATTTTTATAATCACTAAAGGGAATTTATATTTAACTATACCGTCAAGATGAAGGTATGACGTCTTTACCTTCCCATCATAATCGAGGCCCAGGAGAACCTAAAACCAAGTTACCTGTTCTTTCAACCTGCGAGCTCACGCCGTCCTGGGCGTCGATGACGATCTTCCGACTTTTAGCGGAACTAAAGGGCGCTGGATTGACGTGGGGGGAGACGTTAGTGCAGGCTGTCAAAGGGGTCCTCTGAAGGCAACTGGTGATGTCCACATGCTCCACATAGGAGTGATTGTCAAAAAAAAGAGAAGAGAACCGATCCGATATAGAATTTTCCTGAAAATGTTTGAATCGTGTGACATCTGATTTCTTTTCGCTTTGTAGTCTTGTATAAATTATTGAATATTGTTCAGCAGTTACATACATATTAAATGTATTGAAATATAAGTATTGTAAAAGCAGAATTATTCAAATCTAAATCAAAGAATCATATTTATTTATTTATACTTTATAAAGTTAGTACATAACATTTTAAGAACTAATATAAACTTTTGAAAATAGGACATTTTAGATCAAAATTTACCAAAAACACGCTATTTCAAATTGATTTCAAACATTCCATTTTTTTATTTCTTCATGTATGCAACTCTTTGTATAGTTTCAAAACCTCGTACAATAAATTTGGGAATCTGTTTTTCTCACAGAAGCACAGTTTTTCAAATGTAGTATCTAGATATTCATATGCAAAAACACAGTCTAGGTACAACACAAACTTGTTTCATGCTTAGAAACAATTGACAAACTGTGTTTTTACATATGATTATTTACTGTTTTAAATTATATGCATAAAGCTGATAAATTCTTAAAAGTGTCGTATCTCAAAACTCTGGCAAATTTTATAAAACATTTTTGAGAAGGAAATATGGAAGTCTAGGCATTTACAGGGCGGAATGGTGAATGTTACACAGTGTGTGAAGTGGCCACTTAAACCATTCAATGACAGGTCACAAGCCCTGTAGATGCCTAGACTTCTATATTACCTTCTCTAAAATGTTTTGCATCTCGATTGTAATATGTTAATATTAACAGCTCCCCAGGGAGTTGAATCCAGTCCTCATCTACAAAAATTTGGACAAACTCAAAATATTGTTGTAAACGAAGTGTTAAATAAATAAATAAGCTCACCCTTTTGAGGGGGTTAAATCCAGTTTTTGTTCACAAAAAATTGACAATCTCAAAATTTTGTTCATGAAATATAAGTTACCGTGTTTTAATGTTCTTATCTCATGTTAACTATTTCGCTCGCGTATACTCGTATAATAATGTTTTTGTACTCATTTTTTCCTTCTAGTGGCTACATTCCTGGGAGAGGTTTGGTCTTCTCTAGGATTTATCTCCATGGGCTCTTGTCTTTAGCCATGTTTCTCCAGTTTTCCCTCATTTTTATCAATTCCAGTCCCCTACAGAGTGAATCCACCTCTCCTGCATATCCAGGGTCGGGATTTTTCTCTACCAGTCGTATTCTCAATTGGCTCTTGTCTCTGGTTATCCATCCCCAGTTTCCGCTCCCTCATCCCTAATTCAGTCCCCTTTAACTCAGTGTATCCACCCCTCCCGGTAATCTCATGGTGGGATTTTCTTTCCTATTAGTGCTGCAAAACAGCGCTTATTCATTTTATTTACCCACTAAGTCTACAGAATTTTCAATAGGACACAATATTATACATTCGCTGTAAGGTACAATAGATGTAGTTTTTCAGTTCTTTATTTTTCACTAAAAGAACTTCCACGTTAATAATAGTTTTAGAAAGAGATAATTGAATAATCTTCTAATTTAATTTAATGTTCGTTCTCCGAAGTAATTTGGAATTGGGAACAGTATCGGCAAAGACTTAATTATTAATCTAAGTGAGTGTAGGAAACTCTTTTTTTGTATACCAGATAAACAATCATCACCATCATCTTTCCATGTCCGCTCCCTAATTGGAGCATATGGTGTCCACGAAGATTTTCCGGTCATTTCTGTCGGCTGCCAGCTCCTGTGCATCCTCCTAAGTCAGGTTCACGTCCCGTAGTTCTGACATGAACTGCCAACGAACGTCAGCAGTGGACGTCCAGGACGTCCAGGACGTCGAGAACCTGATACGTTGGAAAGTAGGGAAGCGTGGTTAAAGCTCTCAGGAGGCATCCGCAGTACATGGCCAAGCCAACCGTTTTGCCTCCGCTTGGTGACATTTGTCACCGTAGTTTGCTGCGTCTGTTCTTTTTTACTTCATTCCGCACAAAGTCAAACCACCGCTCACCCAAAATTCTTCTGAGACACTTATTCTTAAAACTCAGAATATTGCTGTTTTAGTGCCTTGTAAGGTGCCGCGATTCGCATCCATGGAGGAGAATAGGTGCTATACAGGCGTTATAAAGACGGCATTTGATTTTCACTGACTAAATATCCGATCTTCAGATAGCCTTCATATTGTTGATTGTAGCGCCTGCTATTCCGAACCGCACTCCTAGTTCTTTTTAAAAGCTGCCATTTTCCGTAACATAAACTCCCAGGCATTTGAAACTCTCGAGCCTTTTGATGATTTGGTTTAAGTCAGGGGATTTTGGGCATAAAATCATGAAGTGTTACACAGTACATAGATTTTTGCAATATTTATATAAAGTTATCTACAGTCTATTTGACGAAACAAAGTTGTTTTACCTCCAAGACATTACAGAATTTAAATTACACACTTTCGCCTTACGGATTACGCTATTCGGTACAATCTCACTAAACAGGCATTTAGTTTTGGAATTTGATCGTGTAGAAACACGCATGTTCTCTTTTTGGCTCCAGTCTCTGTCCATCCTTCTTTAGGAGTCGCTCCATCTTACCCTACTTCATTCCTCTTCCACGCAATCTATTATCCACATGGTTAGAAATTTTGGCGCTCTTTCGTCGACTATTCTTTTTTACGTGCCCTACCCGTAGCCGCTATTTGGAACCTGCAGACACGAAAAATGTTTCATTAGATTTTGTACTATATTTTATAATAAAGTCAAAAGTTTATGACCACACTAAACTTTACCTTTTTTACTGTCTCGTATAATATTTTTTATAATCCAAAGCATACCGTGTCACTTGTAATATTAAGCAAGTGTTTTCTGCAAAATATACGTGGTCAAATCAAATTTAATATGTAAAGTACTTTGTTTTCCTGCCATGATTAAAATTAGTTTGGTTTTTGATTCATTTAAACTAACGCAATTTACTTTTCTGTCAGAAAAATAACTTATTTCGTACCTGTGATATTTTTGGAGACGTCTGCTTTTTAACAAATCAACTTCTTTAATTTTCAGTGTGGTGGTATTTTATGTGTAATCGTTTACCATGGTTCGTGTCGTGTGATTTGGTCGGCCTCGCAATTGGCATCTACCATGCAAGAGGTCTCGGGTTCGATGTCCGACATGGTTGGTATGAAATATTTGTTTCAAATAGTGTTTTCGCACTAAAATATTTCATAGTCCCTGGACTGGTACCTGAAGCCTAAGACTGAACATATTACCTTCATGTAACAGAAATGATCAAGATGCGTTGCGATTGGTGTACAAATGCAGTGCCCTTTGCATCATTAAAGGTGCAAAGGGAATGATGATGGATCGATTGCCAAATTATAGCACTATAAACTGCCAATTGTTTAGTCCTACTTTATTTTCGACAAAAACGAAATTCAGAATGCTCAACTCTTAGATGCTAGAACTCCTATACAAGTACGAATCCTGGAACTTTGCTTAAGTTCAAACTCAAAACACCAAAATTAGCCACCAAAGTCAGCCAATGATAGGTCATAAGCCCTGTAAATGCATAGACTTCCATATTCTCTTTTTTAGAAATGCTTTTCCTCTATGATTTCAATAAATGTCAATTTTTATACATTATTTTCTAAATGTTTCCTTTGCATTATGTTTTTTTGTAACAGTATTTTATGTTTTTTAAAAAAAGTCTTAAATGTAAATAAACATTGGATTCTTATATTATTTAACTTGTAAGACAGGCGCCTTGGCGCAGTTGGTAAGACAAGTAGCTGTGAAATTGACGACGCGGATTCGATTCCCTCCAGGTATGAGACAAAATCGAAAAGCATATTTTCTCAATTAGTCTGGAGGTTGCGGTATATTTTCCATAACTTCCTTTAATATCCTTTCTTTATGATCTACTGAAGAGCCTCTAAAATGGAAGTTTAGTGGGTAATTCCTTTTAAAAAATTACATTTATTGGTAAAAAATATAAATTTATCTTTACGATTGATCTGTTGTGATTGATTTTTGTATGTTAATGTCTGGTTCCGAATCATAATAGTATGCATTGGTCAAGTATTGTTACAACTTCTACATCCTTTGTACCCACAACCACTGTTTATTTCTCATCTCAGTATCTTTTGATTATCCGCCACATTAAGACCTCGTGTCGTGAGACCGCAGGTCTACAGTAATATTATCTAAAATCTTATTACGTAATAACATAATATTACCTCTATGTAATATGAATAGCACACAAAATTTGTAAATTGAGATAAACGTACATTTTAAGAATAAAAAAATGTGTATCTGCATTTTTTCAAGAGACGAAAAAGTAGAAAATGATGTTAAATGATGTTGATGAAAATGATGTTGATGGTCTTATATAAACTCTAATAACCTGCTTTAATAACATATAATGAAAACTAAATTTTGGTCTATCCACAATTTTCTATTTTTCTTTTGCGGCTATTGGTGTTCAAATAAAATTGGTGAAAGATATTTAGTGTTATTATTTTTTATTTTACAAATTGTATTTATATTGTGATATTTTTTACTGTCTGTGAACTGAAAATAAATACATAAATAATAAATAAAAGGAAGAGTGAATGCAAGTAACAAAATAAACGGTGCACTAAGTACTTATACATGGAAGTGCAAAATAGAACTGGCAGAGTAAGAATGAAAGAGTGATTGCGTTTCAAACGCAATCTCTTAGACGAATGTATGACGGTTACAAATAATGAAATCAAAATAGTGTGCATATCTGAAACAGATATAATTGATAACATTAAGAAGGGTCACTGAGATGGTTTGGTCATGTAGAACGAATGGATGACAAAATCATGGTAAAATAAATATATATTATGAGAATGAACGGTAACTTAGGACGAGGACGAGCAAGAAAGTCGTGGCATGTTCAAATAAATCAAAATCGTAAGTCTGGTCATATCAAAAGTAACCAGGACCGAAGAGCATGTATGAAAAGATTGTCAGAATGTATGTCGGGATACATGTGTGTGTGTGACGATCCATCCTCTCTGCCTACCCCGACGGAAAAATGGCTTGATGGTTGTTGTAGTTTAAACAATAAAATCTTTCAGAAGTCGCAAATAAGGCTTCTAAACGAAATTTTCCTACGTACGAATGTATGTAATCAATCCAGCTATGAACCACTGACGGCCAAAAAATTATCTAAACAGTCACCGAATATAGAAAAATTTACACAATCAGTGTTTTCATTAAAAAACATGTCAGTGCTACCAGATTAAACTGCTGCATTTAAAATAAGTACAGATATTTTTTCGAATATTTTTTTGCACTACAACACGCCAGGAGGTCCAATTACAGTACCTGAAAACTCATATTTAATTAGCACCATTATTACTAGTCTTATAATATGGTGTAAGACTTACCCTGAAATAATGCTCTCCTTTATCTGATAGTCAGAATTTGAATCATTCATTTCTGAGTGAAAACAATTGATTATCAAACCATTTTAATAACTTATGCCAAAGTTCTGATACGAGCGGATATCAAAGCGCTGACAGCCACGGAATCGGTACACGACCTCAAGATTCCACTGGGAAATAAAGTGAACACTGAACAATATATATAAGCAGTTACACCCTTAGTTACACAGTTAATTCAAGCATGTAGTCCTTAGTTTTGTTGGTCGGACATTCATACCGTCAGTTACAAAATGTAGATTACTGCTCAGTTACTCAAGTAAAATATCTACTCAGTTACTCTCTCTGTTATTCCGTTTAAACACCATATAACAAACACACATCAAAGTATATCTTCGATTTTTTTTGGTCATCCGCAACTAGGTAGGAGCTTCCATTTCCACAAGCATAAATTCCAAAATAGCATATAACTGTGTGTCAAATAAAACCATTTAAACTGGATAGGATACAGAATAGATTCTTTTAACTTCTGGATCGTAAATCCAATACTTATTTTGACTCTTACGAGGGCTCATAGTTCAACTTTCGCACCAAACGTAGAAGCATTTCTGATGTGTCTTTTCTCTTCAAAATTTCAAACAATTTTGTCGATAGTGCTTATCTCTTAGAGCGTATTTCAATCAATCGTCCTGTAAAGTCAACACGACTAGTCATTTTTTTTTTATGATCCAAAACTCGTTTATTTATCGTAGTGGCTCCAAATTTGACTTACTTATTTTGAGATATTTTTAATACAAAATTTTGTGACTGCAAAAAAAAATTTTTTAAAACACTAAAATAAAACATTTGGCAATGCGTAATAAGTTTATCTTCCTTTAATTATGTTCATGTTATTATCATATCAACATTTTAAATCCGTCAACTATATTATGAAAATTCCTCTCCTCCACTCTATTTCCTCATCCCTTAACCTTTATATTATTTTCTTTTTCTTATTCTTAGTAGTGGGAGTCAGTGCTATGCAAGCTCCTGACGTCACTGCAACTTGTGAACATGTATTGTGATAGGTCCCCTTGAATAGTTCTCGCCCTCTTAGCCCAGGTCTATAAATAACCTGGCTACTGTATGGAAGGCCAAAGTTTACATTTTACTAAATCTCCCCCTCCAAGCCCAGATACATAAAGTATCAGGCTATTAAGCAGGGGCGAGCTCTTTAACATCCTCAGGTTTAATCAGTGGTCTGCCGAGGATGAGGCTCCTTTTATTCACTATCATCACATTCACATAAAATGTGTATCGGTGTTTCCTCATCTGCACAGCAGAAGTTTGGGAAAGGTTCATTCTAGCAAGGTGTTTGTTCAATCTGCAGTGTCCTGTAAAGGCTCTAGTGACAACCCTCACTTGATTTCGGCTGAGCTTAATTAGATCAAATGCAAAACTTTGCAAGGACCCTTTTATCAGTTTTATTGTTGTCTTATATAATATTTTATTTTATCTCTGTACTGTTGATGTTCTCTTATTATATTTGTAAAACAAATTTAACTGGTCGTATGTACTATTTTTATATTTTATATCTTTGGTTAAGAACTGTTGTTTTTCTTGAATAAATAAAAAGTAAATAAAAATAAATAAAAAAGCAACACAAAGTTTTCATATAGATCGGGTACTTAACGAGCTTAATCACCATTTATACCAAACCAGAAATATTGTTGTTTGCTCTGTTATAATTATGGAAGTGACACTTTAATATATAAATACATATAGTATGTGCATAATTCTATGAAGCACACATGAACTAATGTTAAGCACTATGTATCACGCAAATAATGTGAGTATTGAATTTCGCCAAAGTTAAGCCTGACTTACACAATTATTAATCTCTTTTATAATTAAATATTTTGTTATTATAATCTGATACCCAAACAATAAAATAATCAATTTTGGAGAATTTCTAAACTAGCGTTTAGTTGGACAATTAACTTTAGGGCTCTGAACAATATATTTAAACACGTCTTGCAGCTTCAGGTTTACAAACGATTGGGATTCTATTTATTCATTTTAAATCGTAATAGATTTTGTTTACAAGTAGGAACAAGAGTACAGCACGTCTTGCAACTACAGAGCACATGCACCATAAGAAATCTAGCTCCCATTTATCATAAAGCATATTATTTTTTTAATTATTTGACTTAATTTTTTTTTTAAATAAAAAAAAACGTTTACATAAATCATCATTCCCTTTCCGCACCTAATGGTGCATAGGGCACTGGATTGGAACACCCTTCACAACATATCTCGATTAATTTTGTGCCATGATGTTAGGTGATCAGTCTTACGCTTCAGGTATCAGTCCAGGGATTATGAAATATTCTAGTGTGAAAACACACTTTCAAATAAATATTTCATATCTGCCATGCCGGGAATCGAACCCGAGACCTCTTGCATGGTAGGCAAACGCGTTGACTATTAAAACATGATGCGGAGATGCCAAGTACATAAATAGGACCAACATAACAACACGTGCTACAGAGCGAATGGACGGTTGGAATTCTAATCCTCATTTATAGTGAACAACATTTACGTAAAATGTTTTAAATATGTCCAAATGTTTTTATATTAAATTTATTAAAACAGAGAGAGAATACATTTTTGAGGAGAAAATATGAAAATCTGAGCATTTACAGGGCTTATGACCTAAAACTCCAAAACTCTCAAAACCATTTCCTAAAACTCGTAAATAACTTGTTCAGGAAAAATGGTAATCGAATTGTTGTAGAGTGGGATTTGAACCTCGGACCTTTGGGCCGTGAGTCCACAATACTAGCACGGGACCACAACAATCTAAATTCGACTATTGCGAACTCCTGAATTTAATCAATTCTCACATACCAACACGTAGAACTAGACAAAATACTCTTCTATATTATTCTCACCCTTCCAAAACCAACTATCTTTGTCACCCACCGATACCGCGCATACACAGATTAAGACATTAATATCCCTACCTCTCATATCGACATTTTTAACCCAACTCTCTGGAAGTTTAAATAATCTCCGTTTAAATATTTTATGAAGTTAAATACAATATTTAGAATATGTCCAAATGTTTGCAGACTGGCTGGATTTTCTTCCTTGGAAGTTATTTAGATCTAAACTGGACATACTCAAAACATGTTTTATTGAACTAACTGGTATTAGAAGAAGCATAAAAATTAAAGAAGTATTTTCAGGCTTTCACTCTTAGGTGAAATAATTAAGCCAGGTGAATCTCACTCACATCAATAACGGTTTCAGATTTTTTTACTTCACAAAATTCAACAGATTTATTTATTTATTGTACGGCACAAGTGCTCTTTACGGCGTAAAATATGACAATATAATGAGTTTATTTATACAAAAATTAAAATCGATATAAAGACATGAAAAGTCGGGTGGTAGTCCCGTGGCTAGTGTCTCGGACTCAAGGATCAAAGGTCCGTAATTCGAATCCCACTCTACCCCAACTTGATTTCCATTTTCTAATAGTGAAGTATTTACAACTCGTTGAACCGGCCCTCAAAATTAAATATTTGCGTAAATTATAAGAACAAATATTTCTTTTTCACGAAAAAAATAAAATGTTTGTACACATTATATTTTTAATCTGTTATATCTGTCGGCCTCGTGGCGTAATGGTCAGCGCGTTTGCCTACCATGCAAGAGTTCTTGGGTTTGATTCCCGACATGGTTGAAATGAAATATATATTTAAAAGGTGTTTTCACACCAGAATATTTCATAGTCTCTGGATTGGTACCTGAAGCGTAAGACTAATCATCTTATCTTCTTGTAACAAAAAACTGATCAAGATTCGCTGCGATTGGTGTACCAATGCTGTACCCTATTCATCATTAGGTGCGAAAAGGGAATGGTGATGATGGTATCTTTAATCTTTGAGAATTCGACCACATAACCGAATACCGCACGCAACTACACTGGCTCAAAATCAGGAAGAAGAAACACTCGAATTCTATTAATGTTGAAAAATAAGTATTTCGTTTTACTTTTTACCTTTCCGGCTATTCCTGTGCCAAAAATCAAGTCTATCAGTCCCTCCGTTGAGATGTGAAGGACACACAAACAAACAAACATTCGCATTTATAATATTAGTATGGGTTAATTACTACCCAATTAAAATTGGTTATTGTATCAACAGGGCTTTATAAATAATTACTCCATTCACATCGATACATCATTTGCCACAACCACGCGGGTTAGTTCAGTGTAATAATGTTAGAGGGAATTTCTGTGGATTAAATCAAACAGAAAATAATTTTGGCTGTGGAATTAGTGAGTAGAAAATCTGATGAGCTCTTTGATATCATGTTTAAAGTTATAAATGTAAACGGTACTCGATAAAAAAGAACATGCACGGATATTTTATAAAGTAGTTCTTAATTACACATGGTTTACAAATGCATAAATTGCACTTTTATTAAAATAAGGTTGAGAGTCAATTAAAAAAGTAAAGACAGCTGGCCCACCGCATACCGCATACCGCATCTAAGGACATAAGTCTCCTAGGCGGTGCCCACATGAGTGAATGAGCTCATCTGGTAGTCTTAGCATATTTGTGCTGAAAGAATGCAATCCAGAAGTACATTGTATGCTCTTCATTAGATTGAGAAAAAGCGGTAAGTGAATTTTTCACTCACTGGGATTAAATTGATTAAACATGATCGATTCACCAAAATGATTACAAAACTTTTGAAAAGCCTTGAAATTCTTTTTGGGAACCACCAGATCTGTTTGTCGGGGCCATGAATAATAGCGAGAAGCTCCGTGCAGTTTTCACAGAGAGGAGAAGAGGAACAAGACTACAGGATGTGTTCAGAAGATTGATTAGGATATTCGCAGCAGCACAAAAGGGAAAACAAATACTTTTTCATTCAATTTACCATGACCTAATAAAAATTGCGTAGTACAGTAATCAAGAATAACCCAAGAAGATTTTAAGAGCTGACAGAATTTTACGAAAGAAAGAAAAGTTACCCTTCCAGATGGGGAAAGAGTCTCATCGCGATTCCCAAGCACCAAGACGAGCATATTTTGTTTGTTCATATCCTATTGAGACATCCTTTCAGTTGGAAGAAGACGGATGCCACCAATAACAGAGTAACGCTTTCTTTTTAAGTTGGAATCCCTGGATCGTCGCTAGATCTCCAGATCCAATGGAGACAAGCCTGTTAGTACCGGAAGTGTGCATCCGTCGACAAACGCAAGACAGACAAAAATACTATACAATGGACTTAAATACTACAATGACTTATTATTAATATTTAATGCATTAACTTTGGGGTCAAACATTTGACTATTTGTTATTAAATATTTGTATTTTACCTTTTACCAATTTTTTTATGTCCCTTTTCTATGTATGAAAGCTATAAAAAATAATGTTCTTCCGATCAATAACTAAACAACCTTTCAATATAGCCTGTTATACGATGCTCCATTGTAATGGTCACTCTTAACATATTTAACTCAATTCAATTCATTTATTTGAAATAATACATACATTACAAACTAAAAACTAAAAAAGGCATAAAATACATTAAGAGACTCTTGTCAAAATAGAAGGAGAATCCTGCTCCGAAAAACTCCTTCGGATACATGGAACAGATCATCATCCAGAGCGATATTGTTCAGCATAGCGGTAGCCCTTCTAAGAGGCATAACCATCGGCAGGTTGGTCCTGTATATCGGAAAATGAAATAATCTATGCTGACGCTGTCTTAGGTAATTATCAAAAATATACAAACTAATGCTCATCATAATATCAGAATTATTGATCCTACCGCGCAGCAATCGATAAAAATGTGTGGTCAAATCCACATTTCTTCTAGTCTCAAAACTGTTGTAGCCAAGCATACCCTGGAGAAACTCGGTCGGATAGAGCCAAGGATAATACCCGCACTCTCTCATGTAGAGATATCTCAGAAACTTCTTTTGGATTTTCTCTATCATAAGAGAGTACTTCAGTTCATGTGGCCCCCAATCATCGAGCCACTCTCGAGTCTACTTCGCACCAAGGAGTTGTAAAGAGTTCTCGAAATTTTTGAAAATCCTAGCAGTACGCAGAACAAATCCTAACATCAAGTTCCTCCTTCTATATTCTCTCCTTTTTTTTACTTTTTCTCAAACAACATGAAATATTTTTACTATCTAATCAGTGAATGTGATTATTAAAATGCATGTCGTGTTGGTTTTATATGTTTGTGCAAAATCATGGTAAAGGTGTATGGTAGGTTTTACATCTTGGTTTAATTGATGTCCTGACAAAAAGACGGGTTCGTCTCGAAATCGGTAAACATAGAAAAGTCGGTAAGTGGTAATATACAAATATTTAATAACATTTAGTACAATGACTTACTTTACCACTTGAATAATTACAACAACAAAAACAAGAATAAGAACAACAAACCGTTTCCCCATAGAGGTAGGTAGAGAGAATGAAACGCCATGTCGCTCTGTCTTTACCTACAGATCTCGTTTCCTCTACATCCATACATCTTCTCATGCACGCGCGCTGATTATTACGACTCTTGACATGTCCATCTTCAAGTATTTCTTGCATTCAATCGTGCTGTCTTTTTCGGTCTTTCTCATTTTCTGCATTCATCAACAATTGCATCCTAGATCTTTTTAGACGTTCTTTTGCTGTCCATTCGCTCTACGTGTCCAAACCAACGCAGCACCCCTTTTTTGGTTTTGTCGATTATGCTTGTCTCAGCCTTACATATTTACTTAATATATTACAACAGAGATGAAAAACATTTTGGATAAAGTAATATATATGTCTAGGCATCTACAGGGCTTATGATCTGTCAATGGCTGGTTTAAGTGGCCACTTTACACATTGTGTAACATTTACCATTTTGCCCATATTTGAACATCTAAATTCCTTCAATTCTTTCATCTGTTGATGTTTGTGAAGTTAAAGAGCTGAAACCTATATTTATGCGGGTGAGATTCGTGTAATTGAATTATTTCACCTGCATACTAGGCAACGCCTGAAAATGTTATTTTTTCAATTTCTATATTGATTCAACTCCCTGGGGAGCTGTTTATATTAACATATTACAATTATATTACATTATAATACAATTTATTTTAACATATATATTACCTTATCTTAAATGTTATTTATCTTTGTTGTAATATGTTAATGTAAACAGCTCCCCAAGGAGTTGAATCCAGTCCTTGTCTATGAAAATTTGGACAAACTCAAAATATTGTTGTTACATAGTTACCTTAGCTTAACATAAAATGACAATGCAGACAAATTTAAAATCAATCTAAAAAAGCACATAATGACTATTACCAGACGAGATAACTTGACTGGATATTATAATATTTCTCATAGAACCCTTACCGGTGTTTTTAAATAATAGTTAAATAAAAAAATCCCACAAAACAATGTATTTAACAATTTTGGTTGCAACAGAAACTTGTTGGGGAAAATAAACAAAAGTAGGACTCGAAAATGCCGAACACTCTTCAAGTTGAACGGAAGGCCTGTCGATGACTGTCAACAGGCCGGCTTCTTCTGAAGTGTTTTAAGTGGTTTTCTCTTCACTACAGCAAATGCTGAGTTCCTGATTGGCTTACTATAGAATTTCCCTCTTGACCCCAACACGTAAAAAATAGGAGCTTATTAAAAGCAATAAAACCCGGTTTTGTGAATTATGAACCTTGTACATATTATGCAAGAAAATAATTAACTCCCATAAAAAAAATTAAAAAAACAATAACTTGTTTCAACTTTTTAGTGCACTTAAGAGGAAACGTGGTTTAACTTTTCTTCATACAAACGTATTCTCATATTTTCTTCCTGGATTTTAGCACTGGAGGTGTAAGCAGTTTTTTTACACAATAATAATATTTACATATTACAACAGAGAATACAATAAAACAATAGAAAAGTCGGTAATTGGTAATATACAAATATTTAATAACATTTAGTACAATGACTTACTTTACCACTTGAATAATTACAACAACAAAAACTTGTTTTTGGTTTGTTGTTCTTATTCTTGAATAAGAATAACAAACCGTTTCCCCATAGAGGTAGGTAGAGAGAATGAAACGCCATGTCGCTCTGTCTTCACCTACAGATCTCGTTTCCTCTACATTCATACATCTTCTCATGCAAGCGCGCTGATTATTACGACTCTTGACATGTCCATCTTCAAGTATTTCTTGCATTCAATCGTGCTGTCTTTTTCGGTCTTTCTCATTTTCTGCATTCATCAATAATCGCATCCTAGATCTTTTTAGCCGTTCTTTTGCTCTCCATTCGCTCTACGTGTCCAAACCAACGAAGCACCCCTTTTTTAGTTTTGTCGATAATGCTTATCTCAGCCTTACATAGTTATTAATATGTTACAACAGAGATGAAGAACATTTAAGTTAAGGTAATATATATGTCTAGGCATCTACAGGGCTTATGACCTGTCATTGGCTGGTTTAAGTGGTCACTTTACTCACTGTGTAACATTCACCATTCTGCCCATATTTGAACATCTATATTCCTTCAACTCTTTCATCTGTTGATGTTTGTGAAGTTAAAGAGCTGAAACCTTTATTTATGCGGGCTTTCACTACAAAGAGTTGTAAAAAGTTCTCAGTCCGCGGGTATTTTCAAAAGTCTTGGCAGTACACAGAACAAATTCTAACATCTTCAATGATTCATCACTGATTGCTTCTATGTGATCATGAAATATATGAGTACTCGTAGATAAAAATCTAACGTGTAGATGGCGATGATTCTAGTCATTCATTTGTAGAGATAAAATAGAATACTTTAGACCCTTGTGAAGGACGTGACCAAACACTTGGAAACAATAAACGTAAGTTTGTTTCACCTTCCCCATTTACATATATTAGATATATCTCCTTGAAAAAGACAAAAATCCTCCAAAGTTGTTAACTCAGAGAAAAGTTTTGAGTTATCCACAAAGAACAGAAAACACGCGTTCAAATTTAAAAAAATATATATTATTAAGGAAAATAGACAACGCGAATGGACCCAGGTTTGATCCTTGCGGGACACCCGAGAAAGCGTTGAAACACTCCGACGTGAATAAATCGTAGGAGACGTATTAACTTATATTTGAAAGGAGCGCGCTATTATTATTATATTGGGCTTATTTCTAGATCAAACAAATTTGTTCATTTCGTTTCTTCTTATTTTCTTATAAATAATAAATAGTTAAAATACTTTGTTCAAAATGATTGATCTTAATGTAATTAGTATGCCCACTCACTCATATATGTCATCTCAGTATGTCGAAATCTGTCATTCAAACGTGGCGTGGTCTCTGAGACGCCATCTTAATACGTTGCGTCATGCAATTGTAACAAAATGGCGTCGGGCTGTGATTAACTACAGTTTGGGCTACTGACCAGATGCTGCAGAGGTATTTATTATTGCCACTGAAACTCACAATTTCAGCCTGCAAACCTTTAACAATCAAAATTAAAATAGAAAAAAAATGTTCGCTTTATATTAAAAGCACTTACTTTGTAGTGTGCATTATAATTAAAATAAAAGTTAAACCCTCAGAGTAATAATGCGTAACCTAGAGAAGAGCCCAAACGAAGGAATCCCATTCCATGACTATTAGGTATTAAGTTAGCTACAGTTTACAGCAGAACAATGGACCGTACTCTGGTCAAGAATTGCCAAATGGATATCAATTTGCATTGTAATTACTTTTAAATATGGACCTGTGTATTCATCATTGCAGGGTTATTCCAATCTATTTTTCAATAGTTCGCCTTTATTTATTTTATAAAACTGAAAATACAACTTTGTGTTTATTTTTTCATTTAATTATTCAACATCATAAATCCCAACTCCATTAAACCAAAGTCCTGTGTTGAGTTTGTTTGTTTGTTTGTCGGTCACATCTCCGAAATGGCGGATCGTAGCGGCCTGAAATTTGGACACCTCATTTTAGATGCGATTAAAGGTTAACGTTGCTATTTTTGAGTAAAATTTAATCGACCTCTACTCGATAAAAACTCAAACTATATATGGATGCCTAGTGCGGCCCTGACATATTGCCCATAATCAACTGTCATTATCAACAGTAAACATACTTTAATTCACAAATTTATTTCCTAAATTGAGAAAAAATTGTATCTGAAGTAAATATGTTGATATAGGAACATTTTTAAGCAACATAATAAACGTATCGGGTCAATAAATGCCAAAAATCAATGTTAATCATGGGAAAATATTCGGAATCAATTACCTGTGAAAACTGACTCCTTTAACAGCTTTGACGCTCTTACTGCTGCAAACAAACATACTGCAATTCACCATAGTCGATTTTTATTTATTATAACGTAAATATCCAAGTTATTTACAAACAAAGCCAAGCACAGCTACAAAAGCATCCGATCGAACCGTTATGTTTATGTTGTCAAATAAAACGAAATGGCCACCAATTGGTTGCCAACCAAAAAACCAACATCGCTTGCGTTCTATGTAACATAGTGATAAGGGCTTCTCTCTAGGTTACGCATTATTACTCTGAGGTTAAACCACTTATTTTAGATTTTATTGTCGACCGGTTTTGAAACTATTATAAGATTATTTATCAAGTCATAATATATATTTATTTTTTTAATTTGTTGATGGTTCTATGAATCTTTTACATAATTACAATAAAACCAGTGAAAAAAATACAACAAAACTTAACATAATATTGAAAAAATAATAAAAAAATAGAGAAAAGTATACAATGGTAAACAGTATTTGTATAAAAAAAGAAATATTACATCTGTAACAAATATAAATATTTACCTTTATAAAAGAAAGGTTAATAAAAGAAAATAGCAGTTTTTAAAAAAGAGGAAGAAGAAAAAAAAAAGAAAGTGCTTTAAAAAGTTTACTTCATGGTTTAGTATAAATATTAAAATTCAACAATATTAATATTACACATACACACAAGAGTAAAGAGTTTAATCAAAAGTGAAGAACTAATCATTATTGGATTTTTTAATTGTTAATTCTTTTTCAAAACACAGGACTTGATCATCAGCGGCGTGGTTTAAAATAAATCTAAATCATCACTGTTTTGATTTGCTAGTCATTTAGCTATCAATATTATCTTAATTACAAAAAACTAGTACAAATTTCTGTAGACAAGAACTGGATCCGACCCGTTAAGGAATTATTTTTATAAAATATCAATTTTAATAACTCTTAAGGGGGTTGAATCCAGTTTTTGTCTAGAAAAAAATAGATACACTCAAAATATTATTGATGAAACCAGCTGGTCCAAGAAGAAGAGTAAAAATTTTGTAGATAAAATATTTTTTTCAGAATGTCACATGCATCAATAAAGGTTTCAGATGAAAGAACTTAAGAAATATGGATGTTAAAACATGGGCAGGATAGTGAATTTTTTACAGTGTGTAAAGTGGCCAAGTGGGTACTTAAACAAGGCCATAAGCAGTGAATGCTTCCAAATAACCTTTTATGAAATGTTCTTCATCTCTGTTGTATAATATTAACATGATTTTTCAGTTTACTTAAAATATTGTGTTTTTAAATAACTCTGAGCATGTTATTTATTTTTAAATTACTTTTAGTACTATATTTTTTCCTTAAAATATTTTTATTATAAGTGAAAAGAAATAAACGCTTGATTTATTTGATGTTTATTTTATAGAACTCCATATTTAAACTTAGAATATTAGAAATTAAACACTGATTTGAGTCTACTTAACGCTTTATTTTATTTTTACAAACATAAAAACATTAAGACATTCAATCCATCTAATCTTTACATTCGTTTGAAAATGCCCTAACATGGCAAAACAATTGTCACGAAATTTTCGTTTTTATATTTGTTAAAATAAAATAACGTATTAAGTAGACTCAAATCAGTGTTTGATTTTTTATATTATAAGTTGCAATAAACGCTGTTCATTATTATCACCTTTGCATGTTATATAATATGGAAACATTATATGCCCATTAGAATCATGTTTGATTTTGTATACCATCAAATTATGTAAACTGTGTGTGTTCTAAATAAAATAATACCTAGTGAAATAATAATTAGTTGAAGGGTTTTTCTAAAGTCCGGGTGATCTGTGCTGTAATCCAAGTATTTTAAGACACGTACAAAGAAACTGTAGGTACAGCTAGAAATTCGTTTGACCAAAACTTTTTACAAGCCATTTTTACATTAGTTTTGCGAACCATAGAGCGTTTCTCCTGCGGGAAAATAAATTAACTTAGTGACAGGAAAAATGAGGCTCTACTTATTTTGGAAAGACAAAACGTAATCTAAGTTTGTAAGAGCTTTCTGAAACTTTAATTAAACGGGAAAATATTATTAATTTAATTTTTAGGTAGATGTATTTTTATTTCTTATATATGGGAGTAGCATTTATTATTTTCCTTGCTAAATATTTACAAGGTTTATCTATCTACAAATATATACAATGCTCATATGTGTGTGTTTTCGATAGACTTAATAACTACTGGACTGATTTACGTATTGGTTTTTTTTTTATTTTGTTCTTTGGCCTGGGCACTTTTATAGGTCTTAAAATCTTTAATTTGATCTGTAGAAAAAAGGTTAGGAGCTTAAATCTTTTATTCACAGTTTACTAGGGCGGCATTTAACGAGAATGCATTTGTCAGTGCTTTAAATTTTCTTGCATTATCCCTGATCGCTGGACTATACAGTTTTTATCAGGTCATGGTAAATTGGATGAAAAATGATTTGTTTTTTAATATTGTTGATTCTTCTCCGTGCTGTTGTGGATATCCTAAAAAAAATATTAATACATCCTGTGGTCTTTTTCTTTCCCCTCTATCAATGAATACTGAATGGAGCTTCTCGCTACTATCCATGGCCTTGTTACAGGTCCAGATGGATAAACAGATTTGGTGATTCCCAAAGAAGTTTTCAAGGCTTTTAAAAAAAGTTGTAATTTATTTTTTATGTTCAAAGCATGAGATCAAACATTTTAATTCATGTTAATAAATATAAATATTTAACCATTCACTGATTTTTTATGTCTACCGGTTTCGAGACGTACCTGTTTCTTCATCAGGACACTCACTACACCAACATGCAAATAATGATCTAATAACTTATATTTACATATAAGTTATTAATTTAAAAAATACTCGGTACACTTCCAATTATTTATTTTGACCAATTAGCGTTTTCACTCTCTAATGGGCATCTTCAGACTGGTGAATATTATACAGTGTAAGGGTAATTTATATAAAACTAAATATTATCTTAAGTGTAGGTTCATTTAAAAATAAGTTGAAAAAAATACAATATGAAATATTTCAATGGAACAGAGTGAGACAAATTATTGAAACATGTGTTGGCGGTATACTTTTAAGAGAATATTCTATTATATGAAAGATATTTATTGTTTTATTACAATGTACAGGGTCTAACTAAGGGGGCTATTAAGGGTGAGTTTTTAAATTCTATTTGTTGATTTATTAAAATTCTATCGCTATTATTTTTTATCCTATTTATTTCTAAAATTTCTAATCTATCTAACTTTTGACCTTTATGTCCTACATGTAAAATTTATATGTTTTTTGCTTTATCAAAGGTTTGTTTAAATTAATTTAAATGTCATGCATAGTTTGATAAGTCGTTATTTAATCTATGCGAAGCTAAATGTTCTTTGACTCTATATTTAATAGCTCTCCCACTTTGTCTTATATATGAACCAGGACAAGTACATGTTAGTTCCATCAAGAATTGTCAATAAATTATTTAAATGAAACATGCAAATACTTAAATACATTTTCACTTTAATCGTCACCGTAGTATACATAGTATTTACGAAAAAATACATAAATTACATTCAAAGTTAATGGGGATTAATAAGATTAGGTTAATGATATTCAGTGGTATGTCGCAGAATCTGTAGGGAAGGGGTTAGGAAGGGAATAGGCTAAGTGGTTGAACGATATACGATCGGTTAATTTTTAGTATTTGCATATTAGGGAAGTGAGTGTCCTGACAATGAGACGGGTACGTCTCGAAACCGATGAAATAAGAAGTCTGTAAGTGGTAAAATACTCATATTTAGTAACATTTATTAGTTTTGTAATTATTTTAGTAAATTGATCATGTCCAATCAATATTTTCCTACAGGGCACTTATTGTTAAAATAAAATTTGTCTACATGCAAGATTTAAGGTAGTTTTATTAGAAAAAAATACGCGGAGTAAGATTAAGTGATCTTGGGAGCCACTTTATGTCACAAATTATTAATTTTCCAGAAAAAATGATCCTCATCGTCATTAAAATGTTTCACAAGTACGTAAAAAAATAGGCCAATTACACGTCGGCCGGAAATGACGCACCAAACAGCGGTCTTCACGCTAGTAAGTGGCTTTTGATAGACTTCTTGAAGGTTTTTCTCGCTTTAGTAGAGTATATATGTTTATTGACGTACTTTGCAGTGCTAAAATGCGCCTCATCATAAAAAAATGCTTCTTAAATATGGCGGGGTAGAAAATCCTTTCATAAGCTCTCTTGCAGAGTTTTTCCTTCAAATATGCTCATTTTCTTTTTTTTTAATTTTGTGTACGGAAGTCTTTTTAATGCCAGCGTATGCTGCAAACCACCGGTCAGATTTGCGAGCATTTTGCAACATTTTGTCTCTGACGCGGTTCATATTTTCTAGATTCAAAACAGAAGTTGAATGTCCAGGTCGTCGTCGATTATTAACTGACCCTTTTGTATAATACTTCTGCATCCACGATCGTGTGTATGTATATTATTATACTCTACTAGATAGCAGGGGCGAACCGTGTATAGAAGCGATTATGCGTAGCTTACCATTATATTTGACTAACCATAATAATATTTTACTGTAACTTTATTTACAGAAAAACAAGTAAATAATTACTATTTTTTTTAAATCGTTTCCACCGTTTGTATTTTTGCCCTAATGTAAATATTAATATTAATAAAGCGCGCCCAGCGCCTGCGGTTAGCCAAGAAACTAGCCAATTATTCCAGCTTATTTTTTCATACAAAAAGTATACTATATTTTTAATGTCTTAACCCTAGTGTGGGGTTTTTCTCCTAGATGAAACTTGCAGATTACACAAATTATTTGAAGATTCTTGATTTGGAAAACAGTATTTCAAACATTTTTTTCATACCCTTCTAGATAAACTAAAACATACAGGAGTTAAGGGACAAGCTCTCAAAATATTTAAAAACTATCTACAAGGAAGAAAACAGTTTACGAAAATTGAAGAACACAAAAGTGAAATAACAACAATGCAATTTGGAGTACCTCAGGGATCAATATTAGGACCATTGTTTTATATAATATACATTAACGACATAATACACAGTGACATAATGGGAAAAAAAACAATCTATGCGGACGACTTAGGAATTTTATATGAAAACAAAAATGACATTGAAACGACTAAAACCATCAACAATGACGTGCAAATACTATTAGAATGGACAAACAAAAACTTCTTAACACTAAATGCCAAGAAATGCAATATAATACATTTCGAAACACAAAAGAAGAACCATAACATGAACATAAAAATAAACAACGAAACTCTTAAAGAACTAGAACATGTGACTTACCTAGGACTTACAATGGACAGACAATTAAAATGGACAAAACACATAGACGGACTCACTAAAGTAATGGCATCACTACATAGCCTCTTCTACAAAATTAAAGATTTTATATCAAGAAAAGAAAAAATTATGATGTACGAAGCCTATGTCAAAAGTAAATTGAGTTACATGATCGCCTTCTGGGGAACTGGTAACAAGACAGACATAACAAGAATACAAAGACAACAAAATAAAATTCTTAAACTAACATACAACCTACCCTACCTGACCTCTACGACTGAACTGTACAAAAAAACACACCAGTTTGACATAAACTACTTGACTAAAATTGAGACCTTAAAAATTGTGCACAAAATAACACTGGGAAACATACAAGACGACGACATAATATTAGTCAAAAATGCTGACATACATAAATATAACACCAGACAACAAAAACACTATCATATTGAAAAAGCAAAGACAAACACAGGACAGTCAAAAATACTACATAATGGACTTAAACACTACAACGACCTACCTTACTACTTGAAAACTTTTAATGGAGACAAATTTAAAATCAATCTGAAAAAGCACATGATGACTGAACTAACTAGACTAGACGAGACATAAAATGACTAGACAATATTAAATTTCTAATGTAACCCTAACGGGTTTTTTAAAATTGTAAATAAATAAAAAAAAAAAAAAGGGCTATTTTTTTTGAGATGGTACTTTTGACATAAGACCATAATCAACGCTTGAATCAACGTTCGCGTATTGTCAAACCTTATTTTATTGTTGTCATTATTTCGTATTTACTGCATTTTGTGGTTACCTACCGTACTCGTATTGTATAGGACTCGTCGCACATTATTATTCATTCGATGTGTATCAGTTAAATTTTAAAATAAAATGCTTTTTTTTCAGAATACGGTTTTGAAATTTAACATACTTTAAAAAATAAAAAATACAATTTATATCATTTCGTCATTTGAATTTTAACAAAAAGGTTTCTAACTTTTTACTAAGCTCTTTATTGTACCATTTTTAATACAATTTACAAGTTTTAAACAATTATTTTTTTCATACTTACGCACTCACACACACGCACCTTCTCCCTCATTCATTCCCACACGCACATGTATCCTCTCCCTCATTCATTCACGCATACACACA